>NW_025334609.1:0-292787 GCF_014858855.1 Bufo gargarizans | reverse complement strand
ACTGAAACCAGCATTGTGTGCAGCCCCGTGACGCGCCCGCAGCCGCCCCGCCATTGGTCCGCGCCGCTGTCAATCACCGCCGTGTCAACACTTTGGCTCGCAGCCATTTGCATCGAGCCAGTTATGGAGTAAGAGCCGCTTCTGTTTCAAGGCCTCCCCAACGTGACTGAATGGTTCAAACGGGTGGTGAGAATTTCTGGAGGAAGGTTTCAAGGCCCCCCCGGGCCCGGACAAACTCTCGTCAGATAAAATGCAATTCTTTGCTGCTGCTGTCAGGCTGTGAGGGCATTGCCCCCTCTCTGGGCCGGTCTGAGGCTTTGTGTGGAGCTCTGCTTCCCAGGAGGTTGAAATGAGTTGTGCTAACTAATGGGAACATTAACAGCCTCTCAGGAGGCCTAAAAAAGAGCGCCCTTCAAAATAGTCATCCCTCCGCGTCACGCGCGCAAAACAGCCACACCAGTTCAGCGTAAACCGCGTTATTTTCTGTTGCCAATTATCGCCCTGAGCGAAAAGTAACGTTTATTTTATAGTAAACGAATTTGAGTTAACAGTAGTTTCAAGTCGCCCCTCGACCAAACCCATAATGGCGGTTTCAAGACACCCAGTCGACTGCGGACTGAAAGCTGGGGATGCATGAAACGCGTCATATACGTGGAAGGATATCGGGTGTGTGACGTATGCAGAACATACACACGTGGTGTGGAGCATACAGCAGGGAAGTGCGGCCCCACACTCGGACAGCGCCACATCGGAACCCGTCCACGGTGGGACATATTCAGTCTTGGGGGATACAATATAATGTTATATAGGAAGAAAGTGTCCAAACGAACAGCGTCAAACTAGAATACAGAGCTGGAGGGCAGGGGGTGAAGAACTGGTGACCGGCTACGGAATGGGGCCTGAAATGCGTCAGAGCAACGTGTACATCACATACGTGGGAGCAACGCCTTACCCTATAGATAAAGCCAGAGACAGGTCAATCGGGATGAACTACACGCTTTATTAAAACCTGTTCTAAATGTGATGGAAATGATTTTTGTAATATACTTTCATTATTAATATTATATTTTTTTTCCTAGGTCTGAAGTTTAGGTGCTTATTGCACTTTAGAATCCGTGCTGTCGGACACCGTTGCACCAGAGCTGCTCCTCTAAAGGCTCGCTGGCGCGGATGGGTCTGGAGGTGTTCGACCGGTCACCTCCGCCGGCTCCCTGGGGATAACCATAGCATCTGAGGCTTTAGCAGAGAGATATGGGAGCGCCTGCGCTGGCTCTGCTCATACACTGCACTGATGTGGGCTGCAGGCTGTTATCAGAGCGAGCGCAGTGCAGGAGCTCCCATGTAAGGGTCCATTCACACATCTGTAGTGCATTGCAGATAGAAACATAGATTGTGTCGGCAGATAAGAACCATTTGGCCCATCTAGTCTGCCCAATACACAATCCGCAATACACCCGGCCGGCGCCCCCATAGAAATGCCTATTCTTGTCCGGACAAGAATAGGACATGTTCTATTTTTTCCGGAGCTGCGGACCGGAAGATCGGGGGCTCGCTCCGGAAATGCCGATGCGGACAGCACACCTATAATCAATGGGTCTGCACGCGTTCCACAATTTGCGGACCCATTCTGCGGACGTGTGAATGGACCCTAACATTGTTGCTCTGCCTGCGCCCGTTCTGCTAAAGCCTCATTTTACCTTCATCGTGCTCCTCACTTTCTCAATACAAACTTCCTATCCTGGTGCCCCAATATTGTCATCCTGCTGCTACCCCCAATACTGTGCCCGCTGTGCCCGAATGTCCCCAGACACTATACTGCAGAAAAAACAGTGCCATACAGACAGTCCCCGCATAGAAACAGTGCTCCCACCAATAGTAATGATTCACCCCGAGAGTACCCTCAGTACTAAATAGTGCCCCAACAAGTGATAATGCCCCCAAAGAGTGTCCCCCCTGAAATGAGAGTAAAAAACAAACAAAAACATACTCCCCTCATCCATTTGCTCGCACAGAGGCCGTCACAGCAGTGTTGGACTGGGAATCCTAGGGCCCACCAGTGGAAGTGACTTTGGGGGCCCAACCTACAGTTGCTTGCAAATATTGCTAGTTCATTGTTAGGCCTTTATGACACAGGAATTGTACACAGAATTCCAGGACACATAACTTTTTAAATAGTTAAACCGCTATCATTACATGGCTTTTCTATTGCATTAACAGTGCAGTATAAATAACATTATTAAAAAAAGATTTGTAGAGATTATTTCATATTTTTACTAATTTTGGACTGTAAAAGCATGTTTTGTGGAGAAAGAGTCATTTTTAGGTCTTTGTATTCCAAGAGCCATAACCTTATTTTTCTAGCAGTGTAGCTGAACGAGGCTTGTTACGGTTTTTGTTACCACCATTTTGAGGTCCATAGAAGTTATTGTCCTTGGAGTACGTGTTAGTAAAGTTAATGCCGGGCAACATATCCATATGATATATACACAAAATGATCTATATTATCCTAAGCTGCTACTTAGATATGCTAACGGACTCGGTTCAGCAATAAGATAGGTAACAGAAATAAGCTTTAAACATGGATAGGCAGAAGAGCCAAGTACTTAGACACCCAGTAATAGAACCAAGCTCAGTACTAACATACAATATCAGAACCAAGCTGAACACTAAGGCCCCTTTCACACGGGCGAGATTTCCGCGTGGGTGCGATGCGTGAGTTAAACGCATTGCACCCGCACTGAATCCGGACCCATTCATTTCTGTGGGACTGTTCACATGAGCGGTGATTTTCACGCATCACTTCGATAGAAACTGAATAATGAAACGCAATCGCAGTCAAAACTGACTGTAATTGCGTACCTACTCGCGCGTGTTTGCCGCAACGCATCGAACCTATCCGGACACGCTCGTGTGAAAGAGGCCTAAGAAATGCTAACAGAACCATGCTCAGAACTATCATACACTAACAGATGGCATCATATAAGCTTTGTACTTGGATAAGTCAACAGAACCGAGCTCTGTGCAAAGATACAGTAACAGAACCGAGCTCTGTGCATAGATACAGTAACAGAACCGAGCTCTGTGCATAGATACAATAACAGAACCGAGCTCTGTGCATAGATACAGTAACAGAACCGAGCTCTGTGCATAGAGACGATAACAGAACCGAGCTTTGTGCATAGATACGATAACAGAACCGAGCTCTGTGCATAGAGACGATAACAGAACCGAGCTCTGTGCATAGATACAGTAACAGAACCGAGCTCTGTGCATAGAGACGATAACAGAACCGAGCTCTGTGCATAGATACAGTAACAGAACCGAGCTCTGTGCATAGAGAGATAACAGAACCGAGCTTGTGCATAGATACAGATAACAGAACCGAGCTCTGTGCATAGATACAGTAACAGAACCGAGCTCTGTGCATAGATACAATAACAGAACCGAGCTCTGTGCATAGATACAGTAACAGAACCGAGCTCTGTGCAGAGACGATAACAGAACCGAGCTCTGTGCATACATAAACAGAACCGAGCTCTGTGCATAGATACAGTAACAGAACCGAGCTCTGTGCATAGAGACGATAACAGAACCGAGCTCTGTGCATAGATACAGTAACAGAACCGAGCTCTGTGCATAGAGACAGTAACAGAACCGAGCTCTGTGCATAGATACAGTAACAGAACCGAGCTCTGTGCATAGAGACGATAACAGAACCGAGCTCTGTGCATAGATACAGTAACAGAACCGAGCTCTGTGCATAGAGACGATAACAGAACCGAGCTCTGTGCATAGATACAGTAACAGAACCGAGCTCTGTGCATAGGACATAACAGAACCGAGCTCTGTGCATAGACATAACAGAACCGAGCTCTGTGCATAGATACAGTAACAGAACCGATCTGTGCATAGATACAGTAACAGAACCGAGCTCTGTGCATAGAGACGTTAACAGAACCGAGCTCTGTGCATAGATACAGTAACAGAACCGAGCTCTGTGCATAGATACAGTAACAGAACCGAGCTCTGTGCATAGATACAGTAACAGAACCGAGCTCTGTGCATAGATACAATAACAGAACCGAGCTGTGCATAGATACAGTAACAGAACCGAGCTCTGTGCATAGATACAGTAACAGAACCGAGCTCTGTGCATAGATACAGTAACAGAACCGAGCTCTGTGCATAGATACATAACAGAACCGAGCTCTGTGCATAGAGACGATAACAGAACCGAGCTCTGTGCAAGATACAGTAACAGAACCGAGCTCTGTGCATAGACACGATAACAGAACCGAGCTCTGTGCATAGATACAGTAACAGAACCGAGCTCTGTGCATAGATACATTAACAGAACCGAGCTCTGTGCATAGATACAGTAACAGAACCGAGCTCTGTGCATAGATACGTAACAGAACCGAGCTCTGCATAGATACAGTAACAGAACCGAGCTCTGTGCATAGATACAGTAACAGAACCGAGCTCTGTGCATAGATACAGTAACAGAACCGAGCTCTGTGCATAGATACAGTAACAGAACCGAGCTCTGTGCATAGAGACGATAACAGAACCGAGCTCTGTGCATAGATACAGTAACAGAACCGAGCTCTGTGCATAGATACAGTAACAGAACCGAGCTGTGCATAGACGTAACAGAACCAAGCTCTGTGCATAGATACGTAACAGAACCGAGCTCTGTGCATAGATACAGTAACAGAACCGAGCTCTGTGCATAGAGAGTAACAGAACCGAGCTCTGTGCATAGATACAGTAACAGAACCGAGCTCTGTGCATAGACGATAACAGAACCGAGCTCTGTGCATAGATACAGTAACAGAACCGAGCTCTGTGCATAGATACAGTAACAGAACCGAGCTCTGTGCATAGATACAGTAACAGAACCGAGCTCTGTGCAGACATAACAGAACCGAGCTCTGCATAGATACAGTAACAGAACCGAGCTCTGTGCATAGATACAGTAACAGAACCGAGCTCTGTGCATAGAGACAGTAACAGAACCGAGCTCTGTGCATAGATACAGTAACAGAACCGAGCTCTGTGCATAGACAGTAACAGAACCGAGCTCTGTGCATAGATACAGTAACAGAACCGATCTGTGCATAGATACAGTAACAGAACCGAGCTCTGTGCATAGAGACAGTAACAGAACCGAGCTCTGTGCATAGATACAGTAACAGAACCGAGCTCTGTGCATAGATACAGTAACAGAACCGAGCTCGTGCATAGATACAGTAACAGAACCGAGTCTGTGCATAGATACAGTAACAGAACCGAGCTCTGTGCATAGATACAGTAACAGAACCGAGCTCTGTGCATAGATACAGTAACAGAACCGAGTCTGTGAGATACAGTAACAGAACCGAGTCTGTGCATAGATACAGTAATAGAACCGAGCTCTGTGCATAGATACAGTAACAGAACCGAGCTCTGTGCATAGATACAGTAACAGAACCGAGCTCTGTGCATAGATACAATAACAGAACCGAGCTCTGTGCATAGAGACAGTAACAGAACCGAGCTCTGTGCATAGATACAGTAACAGAACCGAGCTCTGTGCATAGATACAGTAACAGAACCGAGCTCTGTGCATAGAGACAGTAACAGAACCGAGCTCTGTCATAGATACAGTAACAGAACCGAGCTCTGTGCATAGATACAGTAACAGAACCGAGTCTGTGCATAGAGACAGTAACAGAACCGAGCTCTGTGCATAGATACAGTAACAGAACCGAGCTCTGTGCATAGATACAGTAACAGAACCGAGCTCTGTGCATAGAGAGTAACAGAACCGAGCTCTGCATAGATACAGTAACAGAACCGAGTCTGTGCATAGATACAGTAACAGAACCGAGCTCTGTGCATAGATACAGTAACAGAACCGAGCTCTGTGCATAGATACAGTAACAGAACCGAGCTCTGTGCATAGAGACAGTAACAGAACCGAGCTCTGTGCATAGATACAGTAACAGAACCGAGCTCTGGCATAGATACAGTAACAGAACCGAGCTCTGTGCATAGATACAGTAACAGAACCGAGCTCTGTGCATAGATACAGTAACAGAACCGAGCTGTGCATAGATACAGTAACAGAACCGAGCTCTGTGCATAGATACAGTAACAGAACCGAGCTCTGTGCATAGATACAGTAACAGAACCGAGCTCTGTGCATAGATACAGTAACAGAACCGAGTCTGTGCATAGATACAGTAACAGAACCGAGCTCTGTGCATAGATACAGTAACAGAACCGAGCTCTGTGCATAGATACAGTAACAGAACCGAGTCTGTGCATAGAGAGTAACAGAACCGAGGTCTGTGCATAGATACATAACAGAACGAGTCTGTGCATAGAGACGATAACAGAACCGAGCTCTGTGCATAGATACAGACAGAACCGAGCTCGTGCATAGACGTAACGAACCGAGCTCTGTGCAGAGACGATAACAGAACCGAAGTCTGTGCATAGAGACGATACAGAACCGAGCTCTGTGCATAGATACAGCAACAGAACCAATCTGTGCATAGATACAGTACAGAACCGAGCTCTGTGCATAGATACAGTAACAGAACCGAGTCTGTGCATAGATACAGTAACAGAACCGAGCTCTGTGCATAGATACAGTAACAGAACCGAGGTCTGTGCATAGAGACGGTAACAGAACCGAGCTCTGCGCATAGATACAGTAACAGAACCGAGCTCTGTGCATAGAGACGATAACAGAACCGAGCTCTGTGCATAGAGACGATAACAGAACCGAGCTCTGTGCATAGATACAGTAACAGAACCAAGCTCTGTGCATAGATACAATAACAGAACCAGCTCTGTGCATAGATACAGTAACAGAACCGAGATCTGCCATAAGATACAGTAACAGAACCGAGCTCTGTGCATAGATACAGTAACAGAACCGAGCACTGTGCATAGATACAGTAACAGAACCGAAGTCTGTGTATTAGAGACGGTAACAGAACCGAGGTCTGTGCATAGATACAGTAACAGAACCGAGCTCTGTGCATAGATACAGTAACAGAACCGAGCTCTGTGCATAGATACAGTAACAGAACCGAGGTCTGTGCATAGATACAGTAACAGAACCGAAGTCTGTGTATAGAGACGGTAACAGACCGAGCTCTGTGCATAGATACAATAACAGAACCGAGCTCTGTGCATATATACAGTAACAGAACCGAGCTCTGTGCATAGAGACGATAACAGAACCGAGCTCTGTGCATAGATACAATAACAGAACCGAGCTCTGCGCATAGATACAATAACAGAACCGAGCTCTGTGCATACATACAATAACAGAACCGAAGTCTGTGCATAGAGACGATAACAGAACCGAGCTCTGTGCATAGATACAATAACAGAACCGAGCTCTGCGCATAGATACAATAACAGAACCGAGCTCTGTGCATAGATACAGTAACAGAACCGAGGTCTGTGCATAGATACAGTAACAGAACCGAGCTCTGTGCATAGATACAGCAGCAGAACCAAGATCTGTGCATAGATACAGTAACAGAACCGAGCTCTGTGCATAGATACAGTAACAGAACCGAGGTCTGTGCATAGATACAGTAACAGAACCGAGCTCGGTGCATAGATACAATAACAGAACCAAGCTCTGTGCATAGATACAGTAACAGAACCGAGCTCTGTGCATAGAGACGATAACAGAAACCGAGCTCTGTGCATAGAGACGATAACAGAACCGAGCTCTGTGCATAGATACAATAACAGAACCGAGCTCTGTGCATAGATACAGTAACAGAACCGAAGTCTGTGCATAGAGACGATAACAGAACCGAGCTCTGTGCATAGATACAATAACAGAACCGAGCTCTGCGCATAGATACAATAACAGAACCGAGCTCTGTGCATAGATACAGTAACAGAACCGAGGTCTGTGCATAGATACAGTAACAGAACCGAGCTCTGTGCATAGAGACGATAACAGAACCGAGCTCTGTGCATAGATACAGTAACAGAACCGAAGTCTGTGCATAGATACAGTAACAGAACCGAGGTCTGTGCATAGATACAGTAACAGAACCGAGCTCTGTGCATAGATACAATAACAGACCAGCTCTGTGCATAGATACAGTAACAGAACCGAGCTCTGTGCATAGAGACGATAACAGAACCGAGCTCTGTGCATAGAGACGATAACAGAACCGAGCTCTGTGCATAGATACAATAACAGAACCGAAGTCTGTGTATAGAGACGGTAACAGAACCGAGCTCTGTGCATAGATACAGTAACAGAACCGAAGTCTGTGTATAGATACAGTAACAGAACCGAGCTCTGCGCATAGATACAGTAACAGAACCGAGCTCTGCGCATAGATACAGTAACAGAACCGAGCTCTGTGCATAGAGACGATAACAGAACCGAGCTCTGTGCATAGATACAGTAACAGAACCGAGCTCTGTGCATAGATACAGTAACAGAACCGAGCTCTGTGCATAGATACAGTAACAGAACCGAGCTCTGTACATAGAGACGATACAGAACCGAGCTCTGTGCATAGAGACGATAACAGAACCGAGCTCTGTGCATAGAGACGATAACAGAACCGAGCTCTGTGCATTGATACAGTAACAGAACCGAGCTCTGTGCATAGATACAGTAACAGAACCGAGCTCTGTGCATAGATACAGTAACAGAACCGAGCTCTGTGCATAGATACAGTAACAGAACCGAGCTCTGTGCATAGATACAGTAACAGAACCGAGCTCTGTGCATAGATACAGTAACAGAACCGAGCTCTGTGCATAGAGACGATAACAGAACCGAGCTCTGTGCATTGATACAGTAACAGAACCGAGCTCTGTGCATAGATACAGCAACAGAACCAAGATCTGTGCATAGATACAGTAACAGAACCGAGCTCTGTGCATAGATACAGTAACAGAACCGAGGTCTGTGCATAGATACAGTAACAGAACCGAGCTCTGTGCATAGAGACGATAACAGAACCGAGCTCTGTGCATAGAGACGATAACAGAACCGAGCTCTGTGCATAGATACAATAACAGAACCGAAGTCTGTGTATAGAGACGGTAACAGAACCGAGCTCTGTGCATAGATACAGTAACAGAACCGAAGTCTGTGTATAGATACAGTAACAGAACCGAGCTCTGCGCATAGATACAGTAACAGAACCGAGCTCTGCGCATAGATACAGTAACAGAACCGAGCTCTGTGCATAGATACAGTAACAGAACCGAGCTCTGTGCATAGATACAGTAACAGAACCGAGCTCTGTGCATAGATACAGTAACAGAACCGAGCTCTGTGCATAGAGACGATAACAGAACCGAGCTCTGTGCATAGATACAATAACAGAACCGAGCTCTGTGCATAGAGACGATAACAGAACCGAGCTCTGTGCATAGATACAGTAACAGAACCAAGCTCTGTGCATAGAGACGATAACAGAACCGAGCTCTGTGCATAGAGACGATAACAGAACCGAGCTCTGTGCATTGATACAGTAACAGAACCGAGCTCTGTGCAAAGATACAGTAACAGAACCGAGCTCTGTGCATAGATACAGTAACAGAACCGAAGTCTGTGTATAGAGACGGTAACAGAACCGAGCTCTGTGCATAGATACAGTAACAGAACCGATCTCTGTGCATAGATACAGTAACAGAACCGAGCTCTGTGCATAGATACAATAACAGAACCGAAGTCTGTGTATAGAGACGGTAACAGAACCGAGCTCTGCGCATAGATACAATAACAGAACCAAGCTCTGTGCATAGAGACGATAACAGAACCGAGGTCTGCGCATAGATACAATAACAGAACCGAGGTCTGTGCATAGATACAGTAACAGAACCGAGCTCTGTGCATAGATACAATAACAGAACCGAGCTCTGTGCATAGAGACGGTAACAGAACCGAGCTCTGTGCATAGATACAGTAACAGAACCGAGCTCTGTGCATAGATACAGTAACAGAACCGAGCTCTGTGCATAGATACAGTAACAGAACGAGCTCTGTGCATAGATACAGTAACAGAACCGAGCTCTGTGCATAGATACAGTAACAGAACCGAGCTCTGTGCATAGATACAGTAACAGAACCGAGCTCTGTGCATAGATACAGCAACAGAACCAAGATCTGTGCATAGATTACAGTAACAGAACCGAGCTCTGTGCATAGATACAGTAACAGAACCGAGCTCTGTGCATAGATACAATAACAGAACCAAGCTCTGTGCATAGATACAATAACAGAACCGAAGTCTGTGTATAGATACAGTAACAGAACCGAGCTCTGCGCATAGATACAGTAACAGAACCGAGCTCTGCGCATAGATACAGTAACAGAACCGAGCTCTGTGCATAGATACAGTAACAGAACCGAGCTCTGTGCATAGATACAGTAACAGAACCGAGCTCTGTGCATAGATACAGTAACAGAACCGAGCTCTGTGCATAGATACAATAACAGAACCGAGCTCTGTGCATAGAGACGATAACAGAACCGAGCTCTGTGCATAGATACAGTAACAGAACCAAGCTCTGTGCATAGAGACGATAACAGAACCGAGCTCTGTGCATAGAGACGATAACAGAACCGAGCTCTGTGCATTGATACAGTAACAGAACCGAGCTCTGTGCATAGATACAGTAACAGAACCGAGCTCTGTGCATAGATACAGTAACAGAACCGAAGTCTGTGTATAGAGACGGTAACAGAACCGAGCTCTGTGCATAGAGACGGTAACAGAACCGAAGTCTGTGTATAGATACAATAACAGAACCAAGCTCTGTGCATAGAGACGATAACAGAACCGAGGTCTGCGCATAGATACAATAACAGAACCGAGGTCTGTGCATAGATACAGTAACAGAACCGAGCTCTGTGCATAGATACAGTAACAGAACCAAGCTCTGTGCATAGATACAGTAACAGAACCGAGCTCTGTGCATAGATACAGTAACAGAACCGAGCTCTGTGCATAGATACAGTAACAGAACCGAGCTCTGTGCATAGATACAGTAACAGAACCGAGCTCTGTGCATAGATACAGTAACAGAACCGAGCTCTGTGCATAGATACAGTAACAGAACCGAGCTCTGTGCATAGATACAGCAACAGAACCAAGATCTGTGCATAGATACAGTAACAGAACCAAGCTCTGTGCATAGAGACGATAACAGAACCGAGCTCTGTGCATAGATACAGTAACAGAACCGAGCTCTGTGCATAGATACAATAACAGAACCAAGCTCTGTGCATAGATACAGTAACAGAACCGAGCTCTGTGCATAGAGACGATAACAGAACCGAGCTCTGTGCATAGAGACGATAACAGAACCGAGCTTTGTGCATAGATACAATAACAGAACCGAAGTCTGTGTATAGATACAGTAACAGAACCGAGCTCTGCGCATAGATACAGTAACAGAACCGAAGTCTGTGTATAGATACAGTAACAGAACCGAGCTCTGCGCATAGATACAGTAACAGAATCGAGCTCTGCGCATAGATACAGTAACAGAACCGAGCTCTGCGCATAGATACAGTAACAGAACCGAGCTCTGTGCATAGATACAGTAACGAACCGAGCTCTGTGCATAGATACAGTAACAGAACCGAGCTCTGTGCATAGATACAGTAACAGAACCGAGCTCTGTACATAGAGACGATAACAGAACCGAGCTCTGTGCATAGATACAGTAACAGAACCAAGCTCTGTGCATAGAGACGATAACAGAACCGAGCTCAGTGCATTGATACAGTAACAGAACCGAGCTCTGTGCATAGATACAGTAACAGAACCGAGCTCTGTGCATAGATACAATAACAGAACCGAAGTCTGTGTATAGAGACGGTAACAGAACCGAGCTCTGTGCATAGAGACGGTAACAGAACCGAGCTCTGTGCATAGATACAGTAACAGAACCGAAGTCTGTGTATAGAGACGGTAACAGAACCGAGCTCTGTGCATAGAGACGGTAACAGAACCGAGCTCTGCGCATAGATACAGTAACAGAACCGAGCTCTGTGCATAGATACAGTAACAGAACCGAGCTCTGTACATAGAGACGATAACAGAACCGAGCTCTGTGCATAGATACAGTAACAGAACCAAGCTCTGTGCATAGAGACGATAACAGAACCGAGCTCTGTGCATAGAGACGATAACAGAACCGAGCTCAGTGCATTGATACAGTAACAGAACCGAGCTCTGTGCATAGATACAGTAACAGAACCGAGCTCTGTGCATAGATACAATAACAGAACCGAAGTCTGTGTATAGAGACGGTAACAGAACCGAGCTCTGTGCATAGAGACGGTAACAGAACCGAGCTCTGTGCATAGATACAGTAACAGAACCGAGGTCTGTGCATAGATACAGTAACAGAACCGAGCTCTGTGCATAGAGACGGTAACAGAACCGAGCTCTGTGCATAGATACAGTAACAGAACCGAGCTCTGTGCATAGATACAGTAACAGAACCGAAGTCTGTGTATAGAGACGGTAACAGAACCGAGCTCTGTGCATAGAGACGGTAACAGAACCGAGCTCTGTGCATAGATACAGTAACAGAACCGAAGTCTGTGTATAGAGACGGTAACAGAACCGAGCTCTGTGCATAGAGACGGTAACAGAACCGATCTCTGTGCATAGATACAGTAACAGAACCGAGCTCTGTGCATAGATACAGTAACAGAACCGAGGTCTGTGCATAGATACA
The DNA here is from genome assembly GCF_014858855.1 of Bufo gargarizans. Classification (NCBI taxonomy): domain Eukaryota; kingdom Metazoa; phylum Chordata; class Amphibia; order Anura; family Bufonidae; genus Bufo; species Bufo gargarizans. Next base: position 280,043 of record NW_025334609.1, on the reverse strand, counting down.
GTAACAGAACCGAGCTCTGTGCATAGAGACGGTAACAGAACCGAGCTCTGTGCATAGATACAGTAACAGAACCGAGCTCTGTGCATAGATACAGTAACAGAACCGAAGTCTGTGTATAGAGACGGTAACAGAACCGAGCTCTGTGCATAGAGACGGTAACAGAACCGAGCTCTGTGCATAGATACAGTAACAGAACCGAAGTCTGTGTATAGAGACGGTAACAGAACCGAGCTCTGTGCATAGAGACGGTAACAGAACCGATCTCTGTGCATAGATACAGTAACAGAACCGAGCTCTGTGCATAGATACAATAACAGAACCGAAGTCTGTGTATAGAGACGGTAACAGAACCGAGCTCTGTGCATAGATACAGTAACAGAACCGAGGTCTGCGCATAGATACAATAACAGAACCGAGGTCTGTGCATAGATACAGTAACAGAACCGAGCTCTGTGCATAGAGACGATAACAGAACCGAGGTCTGCGCATAGATACAGTAACAGAACCGAAGTCTGTGTATAGAGACGGTAACAGAACCGAGCTCTGTGCATAGATACAGTAACAGAACCGAGGTCTGTGCATAGATACAGTAACAGAACCGAGGTCTGTGCATAGATACAATAACAGAACCGAGGTCTGTGCATAGATACAGTAACAGAACCGAGCTCTGTGCATAGATACAGTAACAGAACCGAGGTCTGTGCATAGATACAATAACAGAACCGAGCTCTGTGCATAGAGACGATAACAGAACCGAGCTCTGTGCATAGAGACGATAACAGAACCGAGCTCTGTGCATAGAGACGATAACAGAACCGAGCTCTGTGCATTGATACAGTAACAGAACCGAGCTCTGTGCATAGATACAGTAACAGAACCGAGGTCTGTGCATAGATACAGTAACAGAACCGAGCTCTGTGCATAGATACAGTAACAGAACCGAGCTCTGTGCATAGATACAGTAACAGAACCGAGCTCTGTGCATAGATACAGTAACAGAACCGAGCTCTGTGCATAGATACAGTAACAGAACCGAGCTCTGTGCATAGATACAGTAACAGAACAAATCTCATTTAGATAAAGCAACAGAAGTCTTAAATATGAACACAATCAGACCAACCAGCACATAAAAATAGTGATACTGCAGTGACTACATGTGTTCTAGTAAATTGCATGCAACTGCCACAGAAACTTCTCATTTTGATGCAAAATTTGTCAGCTGTTCCATACAACTCATATATTGTTTCTTATGAAATCACATTTGGGAGATTGTTTTCTCTTAAATGTTTTTAGATTAAAAGGGGGACTGGAGTGCATGAAATGTGGCTAGCACATGAATGAAAAATACGGCCGCTCGGATGTGGACCCATTTACTTGAATGGGTCCGCAATTCAGGAGATGCGGAACGGAGTCACCCGGAAGCACTACGGAAAGCTTCTATGGTGTTTCTTTCCATTTTTCCGCACCGCGGACAGACTACGGACCCATTCAAGTTCAATGGGTCTGGCCTGCTGCACGGATGTTGCCTGTTTATTGGGGACTGCAATTACGGCCGCCCAACAGCCATGTGCATGAGGCCTAAGATGCATGTTTTCACACACACATAAGCAACTTGCTCTGTTTTTACACACAAGCATACGTTTATATGCAATAATTAGTATTTTTCCCCAGGCTGCAATAGTGACGTATTGTTGTGGTTGCAGCTGTCAAATGGCATACACCACTGAGTCCAGTGATTGGCTGCAGCGGTATATGGGACATCACCACTGCAACCACAACAGTATCTCAGTGTTGTAGCCTGGGGAAGAACAGGACGCGGTAGTGCTGGATTGGAGAGCAGTGGGAGGGTGAGTTTATTTTATTATTTTATTAATGTTCCTGCCATTGCCCCCAAAAGAAATATAACTTGGAAAACCAGTGTAGCACGCTACTTACTATTTTATGGTAGTGCATTTATGTTTCTACACATAAAGGCACACTTTTATATACAACATGCACAGGCAGGCGTTTTTACCCACATAGACACACATTAAAGCTTGGGCTACACAGCATCATTGGCCTGTGACACATGTTGTACAGCAAAGCGGAGCTACAGTTAAGTGAATTGGCTGACTGTCAAGTCACAACACCATTCACCTTCATTAGTTGCAATGTAGCTTTGTGTTGCTGCAATTTTTGGCAGCACAGTGTTTGTTGTGAGCCAAAGTTGGTGTGTAGCACAAGCCCTAACGCACTTTAGAGGCAGGCACACTTTTACACAAGAAGGCATGGTTTTATACCCACTTTTAGGCCTCTTTCACACTTGCGTTGTCCGGATCCGGCGTGTACTCCACTTGCCGGAATTACACGCCGGATCCGGAGAAACGCAAGTGTACTGAAAGCATTTGAAGACGGATCCGTCTTCAAAATGCGTTCAGTGTTACTATGGCACCCAGGACGCTATTAAAGTCCTGGTTGCCATAGTAGTAGTGGGGAGCGGGGGAGCAGCATACTTACAGTCCGTGCGGCTCCCGGGGCGCTCCAGAATGACGTCAGAGCGCCCCATGCGCATGGATGACGTGTCCATGCGATCACGTCATCCATGCGCTTGGGGCGCCCTGACGTCACTCTGGAGCGCCCCGGGAGCCGCACGGATAGTAAGTATGCTGCTCCCCACTGCACTTTACCATGGCTGCCAGGACTTTAGCGTCCCGGCAGCCATGGTAACCATTGAGAAAAAGCTAAACGTCGCATCCGGCAATGCGCCAAAACGACGTTTAGCTTAAGGCCAGATCCGGATCAATGCCTTTCAATGGGCATTCATTCCGGATCCGGCCTTGCGGCAAGTGTTCCGGATTTTTGGCCGGAGCAAAAAGCGCAGCATGCTGCGCTATTTGCTGCGGCCAAAAAACGTTCCGGTCCAGAACTGAAGACATCCTGATGCATCCTGAAGGACGGACTGTCCATTCAGAATGCATTAGGAAAATCCTGATCAGTATTCTTCCGGCATAGAGCCCCGACGACGGAACTCTATGCCGGAAGAAAAGAACGCAGATGTGAAAGAGCCCTTACATATGAAGGCACCCTTTAACACTGCACTACATACTGGACAGTATAGATTTCCCTTACCTACTTCATATGGTGGCCCTCTCTGGCATGTGTATTGTGGCTGCAGCATCCTGTTGTCTCCTCCTCTCATAGCAGCAGGGCTCCACAGTGGTGTCAGCAGTGCCTCTATACTGAATAGGAAGGCTGATAAAGCGGAGGAGAGCCTGTGAGTACTTTTAATTAAGGCTACTTTCACACTGGCGTTTTGGCTTTACGTTTCTGAGATCCGTTCAGGGCTCAGCGGTCCAAAACAGATCAGTTTTGCCCTAATGCATTCTGAATGGAAAAGGATCCGCTCAGAATGCATCAGTTTGCCTCCGTTCCGTCTCTATTCCACCTTGGAGGCTGCCTGCAGCGTTTTTCTGTCCGCGATGTGGTGCAGAGCTGACACACAATGTAAGTCAATGGGGACGGATCATTTTTTTCTGACACAACGCATTGCAGCAGCGCGATAAAAACTGAACAACACAATCGCAGTCAAAACTGACTGAAATTGCGTGCGCCCTCTCGCGGGTTTTCCGCGATGCATCTAGAGCAAATCTGGGACGCCCGTGTGAAAGAGGCCTAAGAGCTGTTTCACATGAGTGGATGCCGTGCATGTCATCCGCAGCGTGAATGACAGCCAAGCCCCGCACTGGACAGCAGAGACACACAGCAGTAACATGATTGGTTTTGCTCCGTTCCTCTCTGTGATCTTTTTACTACAAAATCACAGTGAGATAAAGTTGTCACCGTGATTTTGTAGTAAAAAGATCACAGAGAGGCAAAGAGCAAAATCAATCATGTCCAGTGCGGAGCTTGGCTGTCATTCATGCTGCGGATGACACGCACGGCATCCGCTCGTGTGAAAAAGCCCTAAGGCCTTATGCACACGGCCGTTGCCTGGTCGTTGCCGCATTGTGGCCCGCAAACAGCAGATCCGCAATATGCGGGCATCGGGTGTGTGCTCCCCACATCACAGATGCGAACCCATTCACTCCGTTGTGGAACAGAGGCACGGAAGCACTACGGAGTGCTTTCGTAGTGTTTCAGTCCGTGCCTCCGCACCGTAAAAAAAATAGAACATGTTCTATTTTTTTACGTTGCAGAATGTTCACGGACCCATTCAAGTTGAATGGATCTCGATCCGTCCTGGCCACCGCATGAATGTTGCCTGTGCATTGGGGACCGCAAGTTGCGGTCCCCAATGCACTGAATGGCCGCACAACGGCCCTGTGCATGAGCCCTAAGGCTGCTTTCAGACGAACGGGTGTCACACTCCAGATTCGCAGCACCGCACCCATCCTGACCTTCCAGCACCAACGGAGTCACATAGCATTATATTGAGTTATGATGCTATGTAACCCTTAGGCCCCTGTCACGCATTGCACCCGCACTTAATCTGGACCCATTCATTTCTATGGGGTTGTGCACATGAGCGGTGATTTTCACGCATCACTTGTGCGTTGCGTGAAAATCGCAGCATGCTCTATATTCTGTGTTTTTCACGCAACGCAGTCCCCAAGCAAGTGCGGATGCGGTGCGATTTTCACGCATGGTTGCTAGGAGACGATCGGGATGGGGACCCGATCTTTATTATTTTCCCTTATAACATGGTTATAAGGGAAAATAATAGCATTCTTAATACAGAATGCTAAGTAAAATAGGGCTGGAGGGGTTAAAAAAATAAAATAAAAATTTAACTCACCTCATCCACTTGTTCGCACAGCCCGGCTTCTCTTCTGTCTTCTTCTTTGATGATCTGTGAGGAAAAGGACCTGTGTTGACGTCACTACGCTCATCACATGGTCCTTCACATGATCCTTCCCCCAATGACTCATTATCAACAAAGTCCTCCTGTATAACGCTATGGCCATTTATTCAAACATATGTGGGATGACGGGGATTGTAATGCATTGCCTGTTAGTGTATTACACTGAGTCATACACTAAAGGCTCATGCGCACGACCGTATGCTGTGCGCATCGGGCTGCCCACGGGACTATTGTCCCGCCCTCATATGATATTATGAGTGCGGGACAATAGTCCCGCGGGCGGCCTGATGCGCACAGCATCATAGTAACCTATGATGCTGTGCGCTCCCGTGCACACGATGTATACCGCTCCAGGACATATGGCCCGCTCACGGACCGTATGTCTCGGAGGGCAAGAATAGGACATGTTCTATTTTTTTGCGGGGCCGCGTAACATGCGGACCCATTCTGCGGACATGTGAATGGACCCTAACAGTTTGCCTAGGAGACCGGGCCTGGATCCCCTCGGCCCCCGTAGAAGGCTGGTCCTGTTGCCGTGCAAGGCATTGGGCAGCCTGTGCATGGCATCGGGCTGCCTTGTCACCCATCGGGTCCCCGCCACAGCAGCGCGGGACCCGATGGGCTCCCTCACCCGACGCATGCCCCTTCTATGCCGGGGTCACCGCTGACCGCGGCATAGAAGGGGTTAATCCGCCAGCATCACTGTATAGCAGGGACCTGGCTATCAAGGACTGCTGGGCCCCTGCAGTAATCGGGCACACCCCGCTCTGGTGCCCGCCCGATTACCATGAAGTAATAGTACTTCAAAATGCGGCAAGTCACTTGCCATCATGATGTACTATTACGTCATGTGTCGGTAATGGGTTAATGAGAAAAAGCACCTCCAAAATTGGAACACAGAAGGGAAGGAGCCACATTTGGATTTTGTAATATGGAATATTATCCGAGGTCTAATGAATTTTTTTTTTTTTCTTATTCTCCGCTTCTAAAACCGAGGTGCTAGTGTTGAGCGAAGCGAACTAAGGATGCTTCATCCGAAGTCGCTTTGTTCCAGTCTTGATGAGATTCGTCTCCGTACAGTATTAGAATGTATGGGCTCCGATGAGTCAAAGTTAGCGATTCACAAAGTCGTGCGTGACTTCGTTGAATAACTTCGGTAATTGATTTTAAAAGTAGAAAACCACTTTAAAACTTGAAACTGAATTCGGCTCGTACAATACACTGCAATAGTCATCATTTGGATGTACTTACCTGAGGAAGAGGTCCAACCCCGAAACACGCTGTATTCTCATCAATAAAATTGCGTTCTTCTCTGAACAAGGATTCCTTGCGATTACCGGAACCTTGAGTACCGGCAGGAGGGCTTCCAGCGGCAAGCATCCATTCAGCGATAGGCCATTGTGGTTGTTGTGCATCGAGCACAACGTTTCCAGGTGAGACGCTCATCCCTTCCTGTCTCACCCCCCGTTACCCCGGTCCTACACACCCGGCTCTCCTGTGTTCTATTAGTGTATTGTGATCTGTCAGTTTTAAGCCTCATGCACACAAGTGTATGTTCAGTCCGCATCCAATCCACATTTTTTTCACATTGCACGCAGACCCATTAATTTCTGTGGAAACCTCTGGCAGGCCCTGGTCGGTTTCAGAACATGGCAGGCCTTTATGAGGCCCGCGTCTGTCATAGCAAACATCGGGACACTGTGGTCACATCGCGGGGGCCCGATGGGGGGAAAGAGGGAGATCGCTTCCTCTGTAAACCCGGGGTAGCTGCCTCAGTCCCTTCTGATGCTGCGATCAGTAGAGACCGAGGCAGCTGCCCCGGGTTTACAGAGGAAGCGAGCTCCCTCTTTCTCCCATCGGGCCCCCGCAATGTGACCACAGTGTCCCGAACACACACGGCTAGTATCTGTATTTGCGGACCACAAAACACTTACAGATGTCTGAATATAGCCTAATAGAGATCTATAGGGGTGAAATGGATTCTGACACTGTCCCTGCTGAGCTGTGCCTCATGCGCAGAGCAGTAGGGGGCTTACCATGGCAGGCCTGGAAGGCTTCAGAAGCGTCTAGGCCAGGGATGGCCAACCTGCGGCTCTCCAGCTGTTGCAAAACTACAACTCCCAGCATGCCCAGACTACCTACAGCTATCAGCCTACAGCAGGGCATGGTGGGAGTTGTAGTTTTACAACAGCTGGAGAGCCGCAGGTTGGCCATGCCTGGTCTAGGCTGTCCTGCAATTTCATTTCGGAGACACTTATACATATGGAGCAGTAGGAGATGAGCGCTTCCATATTCATCTGTATCGCTGTCCTTAGGACAGTGATACAGATGCCTGTGCTGCGGCAGGGGATGGAGAGGCGTGTCCCTCCCCTGTTCTTCTGATAGGCTGCAGCCATAATCGCGCCGCCTGAGCCGGGCAGCACACAGCAGGGACACAGGCCGGAAGAGGCCTGCATCGCATCGCTGCTGATGGAGGTAAGTATCAGTGTTTTCTTTATTTTTATTTTTTTTGGAGAGGGGGGAGCTGGCACTATGGGGGCATCTGACAATTCTTACAGCCCAATTTTTTTGGGGGGGTGGCACTCTGGGGGCATTTCTTACTGGCACATTATTGGGGGGGCACCATGGGGGAGAGGAGCATTATGGGGGCATCTGGGGGCTCTGAAGGGGCTTTTTTTTTGACACATTATTGGGGGGCACTATAAGGGAGAATGTGCCGTTCAACATTAGAATGTCAGCTGTACAGTGTTTGTTGGGAGTGGCCTATTATATGTAGGAGGGGCTTTTAATAATGGGCAGGGCTAAAAAAATTGCGGCGCGCTGCATTGTTCTGTTCCTACAGGGCTTTTAGAATGGCCAAGTAAAAGAATCAGCGTTGCCCCCCCCCCCCCCCCGCGCATTTTTAAATATAAGAGGGGCTTTGAAAAATGGGCAGGCAAAAGAATTGGCACAGCGCACTACACGTGCCACATTTTTTTTGCCTTTCGGACCCCCCCTCCGAAGACAAAATTTCTGGGTGCTCCCCTGCCTGCACACGAACGTATTTTCTTTCTGTGTCCGTTCCTTTTTTTTGAGGATCGTATACGGAACCATTCATTTCAATGGGTCCACACAAAAAAAACAGAAGTTACTCCGTGTGTATTTGGCTTCGGTATGTCTGTTCCGCAAAAAAATAGAACATGTCCTATTATTGTCTACATTCCGGACAAGGATAGGACTGTTCTGTTAGGGGCCAGCTGTTCCGTTCTGGAAAATAAAGAATGGACATCATCCGTGTTTTTTGTGGACTTAAAGCTTTGCCTGCAATTCTACAAAAAATAAAATAAAAAATACTAAACATATTTGGAGCAGTCTGTAAGCCTGGAGTTAAAGCTTCTCCTGCCCCTGACTGGAGTCACTCCGCTTTTAGGCTAGGTCTACACGACGACATTTGTCGCGCAACAAAAAGTCGCGCAACAGTTGTCGCGCGACATTTTGTTGCACTAATGTTGCGCGACAATTTTTATAATGGCAGTCTATGGTGTCGCACTGAAACATGCGACATGTTGCGACTGCGACGCGACAGTCGCAGAAAAATCCATCTTGAATGGATTTTCTGCGACTGTCGCGTCGCAGTCGCTGCATGTCGCATGTTGCAGTGCGACACCATAGACTGCTATTATAAAAATTGTTGCGCGACATTGGTGCAACAAAATGTCGCGCGACAAATGTCGTCGTGTAGACTTAGCCTTACACCTGCTCTCTGTAAAAGTGCCGGCCTGATGTCCCGCTCCCATCACTCCTAACTGGTGAACGCAGCGCAAAAACACATGTGCGACATCATATTGTCACATAGGCTTTTGAAAAATTGCAAAATGGGTTCTTATGGCTTTTTTTTTTGTACCAGAAAACTGGCATAGCAGGCTTAGTAATGACCCCCATTGTGTGAGGTAAAATTCACCTGATAAACCTCATTTACAGCAAACGCCTCCCTCACAAATATGCCTCTTACAATAAGATGTATAATGTAATGCAGAGGTAACATTCTGCTGCTAGGTAATGGTGCCCAAATGCACAATAACAAGTTTTTCTGCCCGGCTAAAGGTACTTTCACACTAGCGTTTTTGTTTTCCGGTATTGAGTTCCGTCACAGGAGCTCAATACCGGGGAAAAAACGGATCAGTTTTACCCCAATGTATTCTGAATGGAGAGCAATCCGTTCAGGATGCATCAGTTCAGTTCCGCTTACGTTTTTTGGCCGGAGAAAATACCTCAGCTTTCTCTCCGGCCAAAAATTCGGATCACTTGCCGGAATGCCGGATCCGACATTAATTATCATTGAAATGTATTAGTGCTGGATCCGGCATTAAAATTTCCGCATTGACAGATCCGTTCTTCCAGTCCGCGCATGTGCGGTAAAAAAATAAATACCGGATCCGTTTTTCCGGATGACACCGAAGAGACGGATCCGGTATTTCACTGCATTTGTCAGACGGATTTGCATCCGGATCCGTCTAACAAATGCCATCCGTTTGCGTCCGGCTTGATGGAACTGCCTGCCGGAATCCTCTGCCGCAAGTGTGAAAGTACCCTAAAGCGCCCACAAAGTTCTAAGGGAAGGTTCACACTGAGTTTTTTGGAGGAAGTTTTGAGGCAGATTTTTCAGCCAAAGCCAGAAGTGGATATAACAGGAAGGGGCAGTCTAAGTCCTGCCTTTATATTTCCAGTTCCTTTTTAACCCACTTCTGGCTTTAGGTAAAAATCCTGCAGGAAAATGTGCCTCAAAACCTTCTTCAAAAACGCTCCATGAAAACCTTCCCTAAGAGCCTCCTTCACTTCACAGCTCACAAAATGGCGCTGAACCAGTGAGACAGCACAGAGAACAGAGCAGACGTCAGAGCGCAGGAGCCTAGCGGCACCTAGTGGTGGGACGACTGCACTGTGTACGTCTGAGGAGGGCGGTGACTGGAATGGAAATGGTCCTGGTAGGTAATGATGTCACAGGAAAAGGCGGAGATTCCCGTCTAATGGGCGGGGCTTCCCAGGTCCGAAGGAACGTCAGTTCAGGTTGGTGAAGAGGGGGCAGTGTGCGCTGCAGGTCGGAGCGGAGCCTGCATTCCGAGGGGAGGGATGTTATTTACATGGGACTGTATGTTAGAGAAGACTGAAGGGAGGGAAGGGAGGTAATTTACATGGGACTGCATGTTAGAGAACACTGGAGGGAGGCGAGTGGTGCTTTTTACATGGAACTGTATGTGGGAGGAGGCTGAAGGGAGGGGAGGGATGTTATTTACATGGGACTGCATGTTAGAGAAGACTGGAGGGAGGCGAGTGGTGCTTTTTACATGGAACTGTATGTGGGAGGAGGCTGAAGGGAGGGGAGGGATGTTATTTACATGGGACTGCATGTTAGAGAAGACTGGAGGGAGGCGAGTGGTGCTTTTTACATGGAACTGTATGTGGGAGGAGGCTGAAGGGAGGGGAGGGATGTTATTTACATAGGACTGTATGTGGGAGGAGGCTGAAGGGAGGGGAGGGATGTTATTTACATGGGACTGTATGTGGGAAGAGGCTGAAGGGAGGGGAGGGATGTTATTTACATGGGACTGTGTGGGAGGAGGATGAAGGGAGGGGAGTGATGTTATTTACATGGGACTGTACGTTGGGGGTGGAGCTGTTCTGCAGAATGTATGTCGGTCCGTTGCTCCGGATGCCGAGCTCGCAGGGTCGCTGATGATTGTGACTTTTCCCGGTTTTCTCTTCCCTCTTGTCTCTTCCGCCCACTCTATAATCCCCCTCTATCATCCCGCTCTATCGATCAATCATCCCGCTCTATCATCCCGCTGCGCCGTTACTTGAAGATGAGGTCGGTGAGCCTGATAATCGCTGACGTACTCGCTGGACGGCGGCCCCCAGCGTCCTCCCTGTATTTATACTGTTAGAGCGTCTGTCGCCCTGATCTTCCCCATTAAAGGGGCTCTCTGGGATTTTCATATTTATATTAGTATTTGATCAGAGGGGGTCTGACTCCCAGCACCCCGATAATCAGCAGTCTGAGGGGTCCGGGGAGCTTTGGTCAGCACTGTGGCCGCCTCGCTACTTACTAAGCACAGGGCCGTCCATGTGATAGCTATTTTTGTTTTCCTACTGCCCCCTGTTCGTCCGCTGTCAGCGCTCAGAGTACACCGCCCGCGCGGCCGTGACTGCTGATGGGAGTCTGCTCCGTTACGTAAGCACGGGGCCACACTGTATCTCGGCACCTCTGTGCTGACAGTGGGGCAATGGAGAGGGCAGCATTAGGGAATAAAAGTGATCTGCAGTATTATATGTAGTGCTGCACATAATAGCGCCAGATCGTGCTGATAGGTTCCCTTTACAGCAGGCATACTGCCTGGTAGGGCTGATCATAGTGCGTTAAATGAGCCCACTATTACCACCATATGTATTTTCTATTCTTATTCAGATGAGGTGCTCGGAGCACTGAGGGCGGGCCTAGCCCCTCGGAGCACCACTTCACCTCCTCTTGCTCCGTCGCCATTCCCATGATGTCATAGGCGCTTGCACAGCACAGATCGCGGCGAGAAGAGCCTAGGAAGCTGAACTGCAAGTGTCGAAGAAGTCTTGCTGATCCAAGTGAGATTTGTGGGGCAGGGATCTAAGCAGTGAGGATGCCTGGCCCTGTTAATCAGGCCATGAGAGGAATGGCAATTGGGAAGAGGAGGTAAAGCGGTGCTCCGAGGGGCTAGGCCAGCCCCCCGGTGCTCTGAGCACCTTATTTGAACAAGAATATAAGTAAAGATTTTGCTGCAACCGCACATCACTTTGCAGTAATAGAGGGTTTGTTTAATTCTCCAGGCAGTATGCCCGCTTTAATACGCTTGATCAAGGTGACAGATATTTATACATATTTCTATTTTACCAATATGTGGTTTGTGGTAATGTAGTTCAATAAAATAGTTTGACGAGAAAGTTTTGTTTTGTTTTTTGCAATAAAGCTGGAATGAAAATGAAAGAGGTTCTCCGGGATTTTAATAATGATGGCCTATCATCAGGATAGATGAGATTGGTGGGGGGGGGGGGGGGGGTCTGACTCCTGGCACCTCGCTGATCAGCTGTTTGAGGAGGCTGCGAAGCACAGCACCGTACGTTGTATAGTGGTCGTGCTTGGTATTGCGCTCGGCTCCATTCACTTGAATGACCTGCACCTGGGCCACATGACCGATGAACTTGACGTGACATGGCTTAGGAAGAGCCCAAAGCACTCATGGAGCACGGTGGCCTCTTCATACAGCTGATCGGGGGGTTCTGGACGTCTATCCTGAGGACAGACCATCAGTATAAAATGAGCTTGATAGGCCCCCCTTCCTCCGCACTGACTGACGGTCTTGAGCTTGATCCATCGTTGTTACAATGTTTGCATACACCAATACACTGTGCAGTTTTAAAGGGGGTGTCCAAGTGTTTAATGCTGCTGACCTATCAGTATAGGACATCAGTATGTGATCGGTGGGGGTCCGACTCCTGGCCCCTCTGGTAAGCAGTGCAGCCTCCTCGCAGCTCACTGAGCACAGCGCCATACATTGGATAGTGGCTGTGCTTGATATTGCAGCTCAGCCCCATTCACTTCTGTGGGACTGAGCTGTGCCTAGGCCATGGGACTGATGAGTGTGACGTCACTGGCCTAAGAAGAGGCCGCAGCACTCACAGGAGCACAGAAGTCTCTTCAAAAGACTGATCAGCAGGGGTGTCTAGGGTTGGACCCCCACCGATCTAATACTGATAACAGGTCATCAGTATTAAGCCTCATTCACACAGTCAGTGTTCGGTCAGTGATTTTGAGCCAAAACCAGGTGCGGCTCTAAACATAGAACAGGTGCAGATCTTTCCCTCATACCTTATGTCTGTGGAGGCTCCAGTCCTGGTTTTGGCTCACAGTCACTGATGGAAATCACTGACGTGTGAATGAGGCTTTAAACACCCGGACAACCCCTTTAACGCAGTCAATCAGGGGAAAGGACCAAGTCCTGATGACCACGTTCCCCATTGCCAAGGCAAATAAGAATGGACTTCCTTGGCGAGTTCCCTCTTGCGGAAAGGAGGAGGAGGACAGAATGCAATTTACAAAGACGCTGCAGCTTTGAGAGGCTTTTATTAGAGCAAATCTCCAAGGCTTATTAAAATTAAGAAAAAAAGAAAATTTACCTTTAAAATATCCCGCAGCTTCAGAGCCATCACTCTGATCCCTGTTGGACTTGTACTGATGACGTCAGGTTCCTTAGTCCCATGAGCATCACTGGCCTCAGTTGCGTCCTAGGACCGATGAACAGGACGTGACTGCTGTCGGCCCAGCACAGGACATGTCAAAGGGAATCTGTCACCTCCTGCAACCTTTATGATTGCATTTTGGGCTAAAACCAATTTTTTCAATTGGTCTTTATTAAAAATATTAAGCCAGGTTACCTGTTTTACTAGCTGTGTGACTGATACTTTTACATCTAATAATCCTTATCTCTAAGTTACTACAAGGTCATAAACACTTATGGAAGCCACAATATTATCAGTTAGATAAGAATTGACCTATAATAAGTGTTTAGAAGATCAGAGCTAAGGAGCCATCAGCTGAGCTGTCCGACAGAACACAGTAAAAATACAGATCCTGCTACTAGAGAATCTAAAGTCTGCACAGAGACAGGGGTTCAAAATGTTCAATAAAGACCAATTGAAATAATTATTTTTAGCTCAAAATGAGTACAATGCAATAATAAAATATATATATATTGCCCCCAAAAGTGTACATAGCCTTTAAAGAGGACCTTTCACGGGTCCTGACATTACAGAATAAGTACCTTGCACTATTAGATGTCATGGCTGTCATATTTTTTTCAGATCGGCTGCTCTGTTGCCCTGCTGTGCCTCCCATTCTGGTTTTGCGACCTGTGTGCTAATAGATAACATTGGTACAGGGATGAGGAGAAGCCGCCATCTTTTCTCAGGGGGCGTCTCCTCCTCTCTGGCTGTTATCTGTCCAGTCGCAGCAGAGCCTGTCACAGCCAATTTTTACCTAAGAAAATGGGTATATTTCCACTGGACCGGGGGTCGAATGGAGGGGTGGACCGTAGGCGCAAAGACACAACCAGAGTGTTTTTTTATTGTTATAGTGACAACGCGTTTCGGGGTTCTGCGGACCCCTTTTTCAAGTCTGTGGAAGGAACCGCTGGTGGAGAGAGCGCTGCTTCCAGCTCCTGGCACGTGTGGCGTTCAGAGGCTGTACTTACAGGTCACTATAACAATTAAAAAAAATATATTGGTTTATAAAAATACTCTGGTTGCGTCTTTGCGCCTACGGTCCACCCCTCCATTCGACCCCCGGTCCAGTGGAAATATACCCTATTCATCAACCCAGACGGCGGCTTGGCCCCCGCCAAAGGGGAACGCGGACCAGTGAGACGTAATCACTCCTATTCACCTCCAGCTCAGTTGCACCGAACAATAGGTGCAACAACAACAGGTGAGCAGTACCACTCTTCCTGTTACTTTGGAGGCTCGGCTTTTAACTTATTTACCCTATGAGCGCCTTTTTCTTTCCTTGGCCATTTTTTTACCTAAGAAAATGGTAAGAGCAACTGATTTTAAAGGGAACCTGTCACCTAGAAAATGCATATTATACCGCCAGCAGTACCTTATTGCAGCCTGCAGTCTGATCATACAGGTGTCTGTGTCTTTTCTGTGCAATGTGGCAAAAGTAAAAAAAAAAGACTTTTATTCAACGGACCACGCTTTGTGAACGATAGTACTGAAGTCAAGCTTCCCCGGTCCCCTTTGCCTCCCCATAGCATTTGATAGGATTTCCTTCACTACTGGACGCTTGAATGTAGTCTTGCGCGTGCGCTGTGTCCCTGCAATGCCTGGCGCCTGCGCTGTGCCTGTTCCATTCCGCTATGAGGTATTGTTGAAAAGCTCAATGCTCAGGCACTCGCACACGAGAGGCTGCGCATGCGCGAGACTACATTCAAGCAACCGGCAGTGAAGGAATCGGGCATCCTATCATGCGAGAAGGCCGCTGCCCCCTTGACTTCAAGACTATTGTTCACATACCGCGGCCTATTGAATAAAAGTCTTTTTTTTTACTTTTGCCACATTGCACAGAAAAGACACCTGTATAATCAGACTGCAGGCTGCAATAAGCGACTGCTGGCGGTATAATAAGCATTTTCTAGGTGACAGGTTCCCTTTAAAGGGTTATTTCCATCTGGACAATTGATGGCATATCACTAGGATATGCCATCAATGTCAGATAGATGCGGGTCCCCATGTCTGGGACAGGACCCCCAGAGGGGATGAAGAGCAGCCGTCCATGTGCAGCCACCCTTCGTTCACCAAAAATGTTTGGTGCTATATTAGTGTGAACAGGTTCTTGCCGTATCTGTGCGGCTTCCTGTCGCTCCTGTTGTATCTGAACAATCTCCTGAAGTCGGTCTTGCTAAGTTATTGCACATGTGTTTTTTTATGTCTGTCCTGCTTTTATCCATTTGGAGTCTGTCGGTGCTTTGGATGTTCTTGTAACTCTCATACAAGTGAAAGGAGGATTCTAGGAGTTGTAGTTTCAGAACAGCCTGAGTGCCGGAGGTTGCGGATCCCTGCTATACACAGTCCAGTAGTGAGGAGGCTAGAATGGAGCGGCTGGAGGGAGGACCTGCCAGGACCAACTTCATTCTAGATGAAACCTTAGTTTTTCCGGTTGGGTCTCGTCTTATTCTTCCCCTTCGTCTACAGAAAGTGGACATTTAGGTTGCGGCTCTATGAAAGGCGGTCAAACAGCGGCCCCTAGTGGCCAGTCTGGGGATGTCTACATTTGTATCACACTATTCAGGAGATTGAGATCCACACTGACAACTCTCAGCTACGGGCAGGGGTCTGACAATGAGGCTCCCAGACTGGGGTGTCAGATTTACTGACCGTTACTGATCCTGCAGCATCAGATCCCCTTCACATGTGTATCAGTCCCTACTGAGAGGATGGCTATTGTGGATACAATGTAGCAAACACGGGATGTTTAACACCAAACCTCTTAAAGTGTATCTGCCATTTCTTTTTTTTAAAAAGTACTTTATGTATTGATTTTGCACTTTTTAATCAAAACACTGACCCTATATTTGACTGTGAGCTGTGCTGAACAGTGAAGAGGCTCCTCGTTCGCTGCCCATAAATACTATATGTATATATCTCTGTCCTGCCCCGTCTGTCATCAGTACGGTCAGCAGTGAGCACTGACACCGGCCGCGTCATCCGTCTGCCCAGCGCTCACAAGATGCAGGAGATTGCCGCTGACGGTGCACTGATGTCCGGGTATATAGGTACACACAGAGCCGTATATATAAGGCATGTCACCTACACATTTAACAAATATAAAGAAATGGCAGATACACTTTTAAAGGGATTTTCTGGGACTGAATTGCTGATGGCCTCTCCTCAGCAATGGCTATTATCAGACCAGTCTGGTCCTAATCCGGGCACCCCCGCTGGTCAGCTGCTGGAAGGACATGTGGTAGGTTTCCTGTGACAGAGGGACAGGATAAGTAATGTATGTACACAGTGACTGCACCAGCAGAATAGTGAGTGCAGCTCTGGAGTATAATACAGGATGTAACTCAGGATCAGTACAGGATAAGTAATGTATGTACACAGTGACTGCACCAGCAGAATAGTGAGTGCAGCTCTGGTGTATAATACAGGATGTAACTCAGGATCAGTACAGGATAAGTAATGTATGTACACAATGACTGCACCAGCAGAATAGTGAGTGCAGCTCTGGAGTATAATGCAGGATGTAATGTATGTACACAGTGACTGCACCAGCAGAATAGTGAGTGCAGCTCTGGTGTATAATGCAGGATGTAATGTATGTACACAGTGACTCCACCAGCAGAATAGTGAGTGCAGCTCTGGTGTATAATACAGGATGTAACTCAGGATCAGTACAGGATAAGTAATGTATGTACACAGTGACTACACCAGCAGAATAGTGAGTGCAGCTCTGGAGTATAATACAGGATGTAACTCAGGATCAGTACAGGATAAGTAATGAGTGTACACAGTGACTGCACCAGCAGAATAGTGAGTGCAGCTCTGGTGTATAATGCAGGATGTAATGTATGTACACAGTGACTCCACCAGCAGAATAGTGAGTGCAGCTCTGGTGTATAATACAGGATGTAACTCAGGATCAGTACAGGATAAGTAATGTATGTACACAGTGACTACACCAGCAGAATAGTGAGTGCAGCTCTGGAGTATAATACAGGATGTAACTCAGGATCAGTACAGGATAAGTAATGTATGTACACAGTGACTGCACCAGCAGAATAGTGAATGCAGCTCTGGTGTATAATACAGGATGTAACTCAGGATCAGTACAGAATAAGAAATGTTTGTGGTCGTGGCAACCAAGAACGTACCGAGTCCTACCTGAGATACCCTATTCATAAGCGGTTAGAGTTGTGCCGCAACCGCGTCATGGAGGGACGCCTGAAAGAGGGCAAAAAGACATACCGATTGGTAGGAGTAATTTTATTACAACGTAATTACAAAACCAGACTCTGGAAAGCCATTGACATCTCAGTTTCAGGGTGAGGTATATAACGGTTAAAACACGTGGAGCTCCAACGCCCTAATTTCTGAATAACATGCGCTGGCACCTGGTTCTTGGAGGCCGTGGATGCTGCACCTATGCGGAATGAATGTCCCGAGATCGTGGCGGGGTCGACGCCCAAGCTGGCCACTAGGGAGCGTATGTGGGACACAAACTGATGGGTGGTGAGTGGTGCCACCCCAAAGGGCAACAGTGGACTATTTGGCCCGGACCCCGACAAGGCTTATAGTAGCTGACGGAGAACTGTGACGGGGCACCATTGATGAGACGTAGGGAAATAGGACACCGGGACTGGGGGGCCCACCTGTGAGGTTTTGGACGTCCTTAGCAGCAGCACGTAACCTTCGGCGTTTTGGACCAGCTGGCCGACTGTGAGAAACCTGCTGCTGCTAGGAGAACAAGTGAACTCCCCAGGCCTCAAGAAGCCATAGAAAGCTAGATAGATGGCGGATTTGAGCACCAGGCTAGGTAGAACCCCAAAAGGATTTCTATCCAGGACGTCAGATAGTCTACGGAAAAGGAGCCCGGTGACAGCCTGCCCACGCACTTGGCCTTGGGGCCCGCATTTGCTCAAACCCTTAAGTGCGGATTTGACGGCATGCATGGAGAACACCGATGCCCGTTCGGGATGACTGACGGAAAAGAAATGTTGCACTCCCGACAAGTATGACCTCACCGTGTTGTGGGAGAGCTTGAGTTCTGAGTGGCAGTAGCCATTGAACGCCAGGATGTACTCTACAAAACTGGACTCTCCCTGAGGACATTCCCCCTGAAACTTGCAAAACGCCTTCCACCCGGTGGTATATGCCCTGGTGGTGTTAGGGGAAAGGGACTTGGATATCAAAGCGTGGGCCATCTCTAGGTGATTGGTTACGCTAGGATTAAGGATTCGTGAGGAGGGACGGTAGCGCCCGCTACATCTGCCTCTGGCATGACCTGCAAGAAAAGGGAGAAATTAGCCCTCGATAAGGCGTCAGCAGCCACATTTTGCGAACCTGGCACATGCGCACTATGGACATAGAAATGGTAATGTAGGGAGAGTTGCACTAATCATCTTAAGAGACACATGACATGAGATGACTTAGACGATCCACTATTTACAATGTCTACCACTGCTGTATTGTCAGACACAAACAAAACAGACTGATTTACCCAATGATTGCCCCATATGTGGGCAGCTACCACAATGGGGTACAGTTCGAACAGTGCCGAGGTGTGGAGGAAACCTGGGATCTGTCTCACCTCGGCAGGCCATTCACCTGCGAGCCAGTGGGTGCCAAAAATGGCGGCAAAGCCTGAGCTCGCAGCCGCATCTGAGAAGACTACAGGAGATTGACATGACAACTCGGGAATGAACAAGGATACCCCATTCCACTGACAAAGAAATTGGTCCCACATGTGGAGATCAGCTAAGGCCTGACTATCCAGACACACTGGGCTGTCCTGCTCCGGGGCCGTCACCAGGAGCGCCAGCAGGCGGGATATGAACGATCTGCCTTGCGGGATGATGCGCTTGGCGAAATTCAACATACCCAGTAGTGACTGTAAATCAGCCTTAGTGACCACGGTCGTGACTGCAAACCTATGGATGACTTCTCTAATTCTCACTAGTTTGTCCGAAGGTAACCTGGCTAACATGTCCTGCGAGTTTTGTTCAATGCCCAGAAAGGTGATAACTGTGGACGGGCCCTCTACTTTCTTGGGGGAGACCGGGACACCTAACTGGAAAAACACCTAAACAACTTCCCCAACCCTAGGGGGGCTGCCCTTGGCCTCTCGATCAGCAGAAAGTCATCCAAGTAGTGGATGACAAATTCACAGTGGATCTTGTGTTCCAG
Source organism: Bufo gargarizans (assembly GCF_014858855.1). Taxonomy (NCBI): domain Eukaryota; kingdom Metazoa; phylum Chordata; class Amphibia; order Anura; family Bufonidae; genus Bufo; species Bufo gargarizans. Next base: position 260,737 of record NW_025334609.1, on the reverse strand, counting down.
AACCCAGTGGAGGGCCTGAGCCAACTGATCAAAGAGCCACGGGCTGCTCTTGGAACCGAAGGTGAGTTTGGTGAAAAATAGTAAAGATCCTTCCATTTGATGCCGTGCCATTGCCAGAGCGCTGGCATGATGGGAAGCAACTTAAAGGCATCCGATATGTCGGCCTTGGACAACATCGACCCGGGACCTGACTGCATGATGATGGCAATAGCCTGGTCAATCGAAGAATATCTCATGCCCACTTCTTCTGAAGGAATAAGGGAGTTGAGGCTGGGGACCTGGGAACCATGTGGGGCTGACAAGTCGATGATGAGTCTCTCCTTTTTGCTAAATTTGCCCGTGACCACCCCCACGGGACTGACTCTCCACCGTTGGAAAGGAGGCACTTTGAAAGGACCGATCAGGAAACCTTTGTTCAACTCGGCCTCTATAAGTGTATCTACAGAATTAGGGTTCCTCTCGGCAGACTGAAGGTTCTTGCACTCATACGTGAATTCTGTAGTCATGATTAACCCTGTATGGAAGCCCTCGTGAAACCCTGAGACCAGGAACTGCACGAACCCTGGATTGTGGTGACCTCGCAAGAACTCCTGTAAGCAGCTGGTATTGACCACACTCATGTAATTTTTCACTGACTTTAATGAGCACGCGACTCTGGGATGGGCCCTAAAACAGTTGGTGCAGATGTGCAACAGACAGCATTGCCCGAAATTACAAGACGAGTAATTGTAGTTGTTACAGATCTGGGCCCTACCTAGCTGAACAATGGGCCAGCCTAGCTTATCCACAGAACTAGGGGGTCTGAAAACATTGAGTGGCCCAGCTGACGAGCTGGAAAGGTATGATGAAGTACTGGCGGCTGACTTGTGGCACCACTCTACAGAGTGGAAGATGGACTGACAGGCGGAACAGGAGAGAGCTTTCAGGCCTGCAAAGTGCCTGCAGAACAGTTCTGTATCTAGGTTGGACCAATCTGTAACATGTTGGAACTGAGAGAGAGCAGCTGCTGCCTTGGCTGAAAACGAACAATGATAGTCGTAAAACGAATTTCCTCCATACTTGTAACCCAACTCTGTAACCCGAAAGAGGTACAGATCGAGTTCCTCCCTCCTGTCCGGCCTGGCAGAACATACGACATCCCTAAAAAGGCTAAACGCCATGACGAACTCCGGGATGGTTAACTTGCGGTTAAGCCTGTGGTCACGGCCTCTCAGCACCACCAAGACTTCCCCGCAAGCTATGACTTTGTTGTCAGACAAGTCTCTGGAGGCTATCAGCAACGAAGCGAGGTTAACATCCCTACCCTCTAGGATGTCTTTCCTGATGCTGATTGGGACGAAATGAGATGGAGCCACATTGGGGATGGCCTGGACAGTACGGGTATCCCCTACAGCAGAGGTGGTAGCGACCGGGACCTCAGGGGCAGAAACCGGAATGACCGAGCCGTGAGACTCTATTAACTCCAACCTCGCCTGTATCGAAGTGACAGCAGATGTCAGACTGTTCAGCATAACGTGCAACTGAGCAAGTGACGTTTGCACCGTGGTCATGGGGGGATCGTCACTACTGGGTACCAAGGAGTCTTTCCATAGCCAATACAATTCCGCCTCCTGGCGGAAGCCGGGAAAGGGACGCCCTTCTTCGTCAGCTCCGACATGAGCTTGGGGATGGTCCATGCTTGTAGGGACGGTATACTGCCCCCCTCAGACATCCCTGCTACGTTCTCGTCCACAGACGCCTCGACGATGTCTGATGCGTGTGACATCACAGCTGTGGAAACAGTAACGTAAGTGACCAGCTAAACTGGGCGACCACCAGCACCCGTGAAAACTGTTTGGCAACATGAAGAAAGGTGCACTGCCCCCGTGTAGCTACGCACACAAACACCAGAGGAACCGTGAGGGAGGGCCAGGAACCGCCACCCAGAAAAGCATACAGGGGAAACATGATATACTTACCTACTCAGAAATCTACACACTGACCACCGCAGAAAGCTTGTGAAACAGCACAACCTGGACGTGAGATAGTGCATGAGACAAATACCCAGGGCCGCCATCAAGGGGGTACAGCCAATACCCCAGTAAAAAAATAAAAAAAATTTCCCCCCCCCCTCCCATTTGTCAGTGACTTGAGTTGAACTTTATTGCATCGCTAGAGGGGGGCAATTGATTATTCCTTGCTAGTGATGTCCGGTTTATGAACGAATCGTTCATTTGAACCAATTCAGTTCACTGAACCGGAGGAGTCGATTCCCCTGACTGAGCCGATCCGAGTGAAACAGCTCCGTCTGACCCAGCACACATTAGCAGAGCCACTGGGCGGCAGGGAGGGGAGGGGTGTAATCTGATCCTAGAGTGGAAGCTGCTTCTGCCAGCCCCTCCCCTCCCCGCCCACCAACCAATCAGAGCTGAGTCAGTGAGTCACAGCACACAACAGCAGAGCCGCTGGCAGCAGGGAGGGGAGGGGCTCGGGAGGAGTGTAATCTGATCCTAGAGTGGAAGCTGCTGCCAGCCCCTCCCCTCCCTGCCCACCAACCAATCAGAGCTGAGGCAAGGCAAGCACTAGCAGCTCTGAGTCTGAGTCACACACTGTATACGGAGTCTAAGAATTGAATGAGTCACAGGTTAAAAGAATCTAAAGATCCGACTGCAGGCAGCGTTTTGGTGTACGCCTCCAGGCGGAATGGAGGCGGAACGGAGCCAAACGGATGCATTCTAAACAGATCCTTATCCATTCTGAATGCATTGGAGCTGAACTGATCTGTTTTGGTGCCGCTTGTGAGATCCCTGAAACAGATCTCACAGGTGGACCCAGAAACGGCAGTGTGACAGTAGCCCGTGCCGCATGCTGAGCTGAGCTATTTCAAAGGCTCCAAATTATTTATTTTCATATTGATCCTTATGTTGTCTCCTTGGCTCGGCAGCTCTATGTTGTGTGGTCTTTGCTCGGGGGTAAAATGCAAAGCTGTTTTCTGGATTATCCCACAGGGCCAGGATCCTCCATCATTTATTGTTATTAACCCCTCCCTTGCCAGCCCACCCAGCTCTATTTAGCTTTGGGTTCTGCTTTGAAAAAAATGTTTAGGCCATGAAGGGGTTAATTAAGTGTTGGAGGGGGTGGGGGGTGTTATTGTGCATATTGTGTTTGGGATTCATTTAACAAGTTTGACCAGTTGGGTTTGAGAGTGGTTGAGTGTCATCCACAGATCCCCCATAAAAGTGTAATCCACAGATCCCCCATAACAGTGTGTCATCCACAGATCCCCCATAACAGTGTGTCATCCACAGTATCCCATAACAGTGTCATCCACAGATTCCCCATAACAGTGTGTCATCCACAGATCCCCCATAACAGTGTGTCATCCACAGATCCCCATAACAGTGTGTCATCCACAGATGCCCCCATAACAGTGTGTCATCCACAGATCCCCATAACAGTGTGTCATCCACAGATCCCCATAACAGTGTGTCATCCACAGATCCCCCATAACAGTGTCATCCACAGATCCCCCATAACAGTGTGTCATCCACAGATCCCCCATAACAGTGTCATCCACAGATCCCCCATAACAGTGTGTCATCCACAGATCCCCCATAACAGTGTGTCATCCACAGATCCCCCATAACAGTGTGTCATCCACAGATCCCCCATAACAGTGTGTCATCCACAGATCCCCCATAACAGTGTCATCCACAGATCCCCCATAACAGTGTGTCATCCACAGATCCCCCATAACAGTGTGTCATCCACAGATCCCCCATAACAGTGTGTCATCCACAGATCCCCAATAACAGTGCATCATCCACAGATCCCCCATAACAGTGTCATCCACAGATCCCCCATAACAGTGTCATCCACAGATCCCCCATAACAGTGTCATCCACAGATCCCTCATAACAGTGCGTCATCCTCAGATCCCCCATAACAGTGTGTCATCCACAGATCCCCCATAACAGTGTGTCATCCACAGATCCCCCATAACAGTGTGTCATCCACAGATCCCCCGTAATAGTGTCATCCACAGATCCCCATAACAGTGTCATCCACAGTATCCCATAGCAGTGTCATCCACAGATTCCCCCTATAACAGTGTGTCATCCACAGATCCCCCCCATAACAGTGTGTCATTCACAGATTCCCCCCATAACAGTAAGTCCTCCACAGATTCCCCCCATAACAGTAAGTCATCCACAGATCCCCCCATGACACTGTAACAGTAAACCTTGTGCTTTTAAGGTGTTTTTTTCTTAAATGTGCCAGGGGAAGATTGCTAGGGCAGATTAGAACAGGTAGTGCAGTTAGTGTTAGTGGAGGGTCCTGCTTAAAAGAGTCTACCTTGTCGTGGTAGCAGGCTTCATATTATTTGGTCAAAAATTAATTCCTTACTGAAATCGCTGATTATCACTTTTTACTGTCTTTGTAGTTGTAAAAAAAATAATGAAATTGGGGGTAGGTCCTTGGGGGTGGAGGGGAGGTGGAGTCAGGACGGATTCTAAATCGGCGGGGTAGGAGGGGGGGCCCAGGCCTTGAGCTGTGTAAGGGGCCCCAGAATTTCTGATGGCAGGCCTGCACATACCCCACTGGTGGGCACTACCTCCCCCCTCCCTCAACGTGTACCCCTACTACCTTACCGACAAGCCACAATCACGGAATGAGATCAAGACAAAACTTGGACCTGGAAGCAAAACAATTAAGGTGTCAATTGTGGATCGTGCATATGCCGTAAGGAACCATGCAGGTAAAACATGAAATGACTGGACGTGAGCTGCAGGCGACCGGTAGAAGGGAGTTAGTCGCTGGCTAACATTGTTCCCCCCCCGACCGTTCCTAGCGTTGTCACGGATCCCTGCCTATCTATGCGGCACGGCGGCCCGTGCCAGACTTTAGTGAAGATGCAGAGCGTGGCCAATGCGTCCCCCGCATCCCTCCACGATAACCGCGTGGGGAGCGCGGAGCTCCCTGGCACCGTGGACCCGAATGGGGGGACCCCTCCGCGCAATGGCCTCCGCCCCACATCAACACGGTACGTGAGCCACGTGGAGAGCTTGCGCAGCTCCCTGGTAGTGCTCCCAGTGCAGGGGTGCCCCCCTTTGCTTGAGGGGCCGACCCGCCGCCGGCTGGGCACACCCACCACGTGGGGAAACGGTGCAGCCCCCTGGCATCTGGGAGCCGGGAGAGGGGAGAGGCCTTATGTGACACAGCCCCCCCTTTCACCGGTTGAAGACATGCCCCATGGGGGGTCGTGCTGCTCCCTGGCAGGGCGCCCAGTGCAGGGGTGCCCCCCTTTGCTTAAGGTGCCGACCCGCCGCCGGCTGGGCACACCCACCACGTGGGGAAATGGCGCAGCCCCCTGGCATCTGGGAGCCGGGACAGGGGGGAGGCCTTATGTGACACGGCCCCCACCCTTCACCGGTCAAAATATATGATACGCAAAATATATGCTCTCGAGCGCTGCCCTCCTCCGTCGTGGCTCCGCCCCCCCCCCCCCCCCCCCGCTGGAGGAGGGCAGCGCTCGAGAGCCCTGTAGATGGGGGAGGAGGGGAGCGCAGTCTCCGTCGCGGCTCCGCCCCCCGCCGCCGGTGAACGACGGCAAGAACACAGCCCTGTGGATGAGGGAGCCTACCTTCCGTCATGGTCCTGCCCCCAGCCGGTTTGGAAGAAGGAAGCGATGCGGTCCGGAGCGTGAGGCCCCCACTAACCTAGGGGCCAGCCGCCGACCAGACTTCAACTTACCCTGCCTGCTGGGGGAAATGCCAGGTACGAGCGCACGCTTCCTGCGAAACTCTGCACGTTGTACGATTTGTGGGAGGGCGCTGGCCGTTGAAGTAGGCAGCCAAGGCCCTCCCACAAATACAGGCCAATGAATCGGCCTTACACATGTACACAGTGACTCCACCAGCAGAATAGTGAGTGCAGCTCTGGAGTATAATACAGGATGTAACACAGGATAAGTAATGTAATGTATGCACACAGTGACTGCACCAGCAGAATAGTGAGTGCAGCTCTGGAGTATAATACAGGATGTAACTCAGGATCAGTACAGGATAAGTAATGTATGTACACAGTGACTGCACCAGCAGAATAATGAGTGCAGCTCTGGAGTATAATACAGGATGTAACTCTGGATCAGTACAGGCTAAGTAATGTAATGTATGTACACAGTGATTGCACCAGCAGAATAGTGAGTGCAGCTCTGGAATATAATACAGAATGTAACTCTGGATCAGTACAGGATAAGTAATGTAATGTATGTATACAGTGACTGCACCAGCAGAATAGTGAGTGCAGCTCTGGAGTAAAATACAGGATGTTACGCAGGATAAGTACAGTAGTCCCTCAAGTTTCTCCCGTGCATCCCCCATACTCTGGAACTCGCTACCCCAACATATCAGACTCTCACCTACAGTGGAATCCTTCAAAAGAAACCTGAAAACCCTCCTCTTCAGACAAGCCTACAACCAGTGACCCTGCTGCCTCTATACCACCATGACCAACTTCACCCGCACCTACTGTGTCCTTCTCCCATACCATGTAGAGTGTAAGCCCTCACGGGCAGGGCCCTCTCTCCTTCTGTACCAGTTTGTAACTCATCTTGTTTATGATTAGTGCAATTGTCTGTATTATGTATGTGCACCCCTTATCATATGTACAGCGCTATGGAATGAATGGCGCTTTAATAATAAATAATAATTAAAAAAAAAGTTACAATATTAATTGGTTCCAGGACGACCATTGTATATTGAAACCATTATAAGCTGAGTAATTTGTTCCAAAGTCTCATCCAAGATAAGAGAAAATGAAGATAAGAAAAATAAGCAGATAACTAAGACGGATAAAACAAGTCCTTATGTATAACAGTCAGGAATAGCTACTAACTAGCATCTAATCCAGCTATTTTACCAGAAAAGTGGCCTTGATTGGTTGGATCCGAGTCTGAGACATTGTATGTAGAGTCAACTTACGATGGGTCAGAAAAGACACTGTATGCTGGAAATATTGTATCCTGAGGCCATTGTATCTTGAGGGATCTCTGTAATTGTCACAATGTAAGGGGAGGAACACCAGAAAGACAACAGAAGAAAAATTACCAGGAACTAGGCCTCAAGGCTAGGGGCAGGGACTCCTGTCAGTATGAATAGACCCTGATGGTGGGAATAGTCATACACCGGAAACCTAGGCCCTAGAAACCAATAGGATTGGTGACAGGGTCTGAGACTAGTGGTTCCTTCCCAGATGAATGAACCAGCGTCTTCCTGAGGCCTAGTAACAACAAGCAAATGGGAGCAACAGAATACAAAGAGAAGTACACTTATCTTAAATAGAAAATGGATGAGCAGGAACTCAGATGAGGACAACACACCAGCTCTTCCAACTCCAGGCAGAGAATATCAACTGCACGGTAAGAAGTGTGAGTCCAGACTAAATAGAGGAGCAGTAATGACCACAAGCTGCACCTGAAACAACAGGTGTGGTCATACCAACAGCAACACTGCAAAGTGAAAACCGAGAGGCTGTCAAATAACCTAATGTGTAACCAATCTCTCAGATCTTCTAACCTCTGTCACGGGAGGGATCGTGACAGTAATGTATGTACACAGTGACTGCAGCAGCAGAATTGTGAGTGCAGCTCTGGAGTATAATACAGGATGTAACTCAGGATCAGTACAGGATAAGTAATGTATGTACACAGTGACTGCACCAGCAGAATAGTGAGTGCAGCTCTGGAACATAATACAGGATGTCACTCAAGATCAGTACAGGATAAGTAATGTGTGTACACAGTGACTGCACCAGCAGAATAGTGAGTGCAGCTCTGGAGTATAATACAGGATGTAACTCAGGATCAGTACAGGATAAGTAATGTATGTACACCGTGACTGCACCGGCTGAATAGTGAGTGCAGCTCTGGAGTATAATACAGGATGTAACTCAGGATCAGTACAGGATAAGTAATGTATGTACACAGTGACTGCACCAGCAGAATAGTGAGTGCAGCTCTGGAGTATAATGCAGGATGTAACTCAGGATCAGTGCAGGATAAGTAATGTATGTACACAGTGACTGCACCAGCAGAATAGTGAGTGCAGCTCTGGAGTATAATACAGGATGTAACTCAGGATCAGTACAGGATAAGTAATGTATGTACACCGTGACTGCACCAGCAGAATAGTGAGTGCAGCTCTGGAGTATAATACAGGATGTAACTCAGGATCAGTACAGGATAAGTAATGTATGTACACAGTGACTGCACCAGCAGAATAGTGAGTGCAGCTCTGGAGTATAATACAGGATGTAACTCAAGATCAGTACAGGATAAGTAATGTGTGTACACAGTGACTGCACCGGCTGAATAGTGAGTGCAGCTCAGGAGTATAATACAGGATGTAACTCCGGATCAGTACAGGATAAGTAATGTATGTACACAGTGACTGCACCAGCAGAATAGTGAGTGCAGCTCTGGAGTATAATACAGGATGTAACTCAGGATCAGTACAGGATAAGTAATGTATGTACACAGTGACTGCACCGGCTCAATAGTGAGTGCAGCTCAGGAGTATAATACAGGATGTAACTTATTGATTTTCCTAGTCTACGACGTAAAGTCATAGTTTTATTAAAGACACGGAGGCGAGTATTGCTATCTCTTCCTTTACTGTTCCACCAATAGCAGCAAAGAAAATTTACATACTGAACATTGTAACCATGACAACCGTAGTCCCACCCCCAGACAGCCCCTATAACAGGCAACTCCTCCTCTTTCTTTGGACCTGACACCAACATCGGACATCAACCGGAACCGTCCAACAAGCAACCGGAACTGGAAGCGAAACCGCACCGCTCCAAGCGAACTCCACAAACGAAGCCAACCGGGCTAACACTCCTGAGGAGAAAACAGAAGGACGTAGATCCCACACTTCAGTGGACGCTCAACCTAGAAGAAACAAAGAATATGGCAAGCGTAAATAACAGACCAGACCCACAAGGCGGCAGTCCGAAAATGGCAGAGAAACCGTCAAGAGAGCAATAAACATATCTGACAATAAGCACATTATCATGAATAATAAGCATATCAATAACAATAATAATAATAATAATGGCAATAAATAAGAGCAGACCACCCCTCCACCGAAAATAGAGAAACAAACCTGGGCGGGCAATACTCGCCTCCGTGTCTTTAATAAAACTATGACTTTACGTCGTAGACTAGGAAAATCAATAAGTTTTACATCAAGACACGGAGGCTCATATTGCTAGTTCAAAGCTGCGCAATCACGGAAGCGAACAAATGAGGAGGAGGGCGAAAATAATACTCCCTGAAGGTCGTCACCCTAGACCAGTCCGCCAGACGCAAGATATCCTCCATACGAGCTCCTGAAATAGCCAAGGAGGTGGCAGATGCGCCCCTGGCCGAATGCGCCGTAAAAACAGAAGTATCGATCCCCGCAAGGGACATAACCCACTTCATCCAACGAGCCAAAGTCGGACTAGAGACCGGACCAAAGGGATGACGAATAGAGAGGAAAAGCTGCGGGACCACAGGAGAGCGGTAGGCTCTAGTCCTAGATTCGTATTCCCGTAAACAAGCCACGGGACAAAGAGCCGGAGAGGACGGGAAACAAGGATAAGACACAGTCGTGATATGGGTCTTGGTGCGTCTTGAAATATTAAAGGAGACCCCCTCAGGCGTGAAGGACCTGGCGTCGTGATCCAACGCCCGCACATCCGAAACCCGCTTACAAGAAATCAGACAGAAGAGCACTAGCAACTTAGCAGACAGCTGACGCAAAGAAAGATCCGAATTGTCGGGCCAGGCCGCCAAGAATGACAAGACCAAAGAGACGTCCCAAGTGGTAGTAAACCTAGGGCGCGGAGGGCGAGTAAGGCGAGAGCCACGCAGGAGGCGGCAAACCAAAGGGTGCTGGCCCGCAGGGGCACCATCGAACCCCTGGTGAGTAGAGGAAATGGCCGAACGAAAAAGATTGATCGTCCTGTAAGCCTTACCGGCCTCAAACAAAGAGGTAAGAAATTGCAAAAGATCACTCACAGGTGCCGAAATGGGATCCAAGTCCCGTGCCATGCACCAACTAGACCAAGATTCCAAGCTGCCCGATAAGACTTTCTGGTGCCGGGAGCCCATGCATTGTCCAGGAGTCGTCTAGCTGAGTCCGAAATGCCCTCGACTTCTCCAGGGATCCGGAGACCCGACACGCCAGCAGCTGAAGAGTCCCGTCCAGAAGAAGGGGGTGGCACAACCCTCTGGGGTCGCAAAGAAGATCCGCGAGGTCCGGGAGAAGAAGTGGTACGTCCACCAGGAGCTCCAAGAGAGACGGGAACCAACTCTGAGTCCCCCAAAAGGGGACCACCACCACCAATTCGGCCATCTGGCGGCGAACCTGCAGAAGCATCCTCGGAATCATTGCGAACGGGGGAAACGCATACAGAAGTGATCTCGACCAATCCTGCAGAAAGGCATCCACTGCTTCCGCCCCCGGATCCGGGCGCCAGCTGAAGAAACGAGGGAGCTGGGCGTTGAGCCTCGAAGCAAATAGGTCCACTGCAAAGGGGCCCCAGACGTCTGAGATCGCGGAGAATATCCTCGGGGCCAACCTCCAATCGCTGCCGTCCGTGAAACAACGTGAACTCTGATCCGCTCGAGTGTTGTGGAGACCGGGAAGGTATTCCACCTGGACCACAATGTCCTTGGAGAGGCAGTAGGACCAAAACTCCTTCGCAAGACGAGCCAGCGCCGCCGACCGAGTACCACCCAAGCGGTTGACGTAGCGGACTGCCGAAACGTTGTCCATACGCAAAAGAATGCAAGCATGAGCCATCCCGTTGGTAAAACTCCGAATGGCAAAGGACCCCGCCAACAGTTCCAACGCGTTGATGTGCAATTTAGATTCCTCCGACGTCCAGCGACCGCCCGTGGAGACGCCATTGCAGTGGGCACCCCAGCCCTGCAGGCTCGCATCCGACTCCACCGTGAACTCCGGCTGGAGACCGAAGATCGCCTTGCCATTCCACGCCTCCAAGTTGGTGATCCACCAATGAAGCTCCTCCCTGGCTTCCGAATCCAGCGTCACTGTGTCCGCAAAGGCCGCACCGGAGCGGAGGTGCGCAATCTTGAGTCGCTGAAGGGCACGATAGTGCAACGGGGCCGGAAACACTGCCTGGATGGAAGAGGCCAGCAGGCCGATGATGCGGGCAAGGTGACGTAAGGTTAACTGAGGGGACGACAGGGCGTGTCTCAATTCCTTCCGAATGGCCCGCAGTTTGGCTGAAGGGAGGCTGAGGGACTCGGACACCGAGTCCACCGTGAATCCCAGAAAATCCATCCTCTGCAGAGGGGTCAAGCACGACTTCTCCTGATTTAGAAGAAAACCGAGGCGTGACAGCAGATCCTATGTCCAGCGTAGATGGTCCAGCAAGGTTGACCTGGAATGATGCATGATAAGGATGTCGTCCAGATATATGATTAGACGAACACCCCGACTGCGGAGCCAGGCCATGGCTGGTCGCATTAGTTTGGTGAAGCACCAGGGCGCCGAGGACAGACCGAATGGGAGGCAAGTGAAGCGCCACGTCTCCCCCCCCCCCCATAGAAAACAGAGAAGGTCCCTGGACGAAGGATCGATGGGAACCGTCAGGTAAGCGTCCTTTAGGTCCAATTTCACCATCCAATCTCTGGGAAGGAGCAGATCCCTGAGAAGGTGAATCCCCTCCATCTTGAAGTGGCGATAACGCACTATGGAGTTCAGTGACCGAAGATTTATCACTGGGCGCATCTGTCCGCCCTTCTTTTGGACGAGAAAGATATTGCTGACGACTCTCCCAGGGGACGGAGGAGCCCGTTCTACCGCACCCTTTTGGAAAAGCGACCTCAGTTCTAAATCCACCAGGGATCGATCCGGCCTGGAAAGCAGAAAAGGGGAGGGAGGGGGGAGTCGGAAAGGGGAGTCTACTAGTTCGATCCGGAAACCCCTGACGGTGGATAATATCCACGGGTCTGAAGTGATCTCCGCCCAGGCACGGAAAAAATGTCGGAGTCTGCCCCCTATGTAAAGGGGAAAAGAAACCCCCACTAGGGGAAAACTTACCGAAAAGGTCGTCTTGAGTTGGGGTTCCCACGGAAAGACCTGGAACGCCAATTGCCGCCTCTGGCCGGGAAGAAAGTCGAGGAGCCCCTCTGATCCTGGAAAGGAGGTCTTTGGTGAAAGGAGCCTCGGCCCGCGCCACGCGCGTGGAAGGTAGATCGGCCGGACAGGCGGCCCCTGGTACTGCCGGCCCTGTTGGAGACCCGTCCCTGAAACACTCGGCGCATAGAGGACTGGGCCTTGTCTAGTGCAGTGAATGCGCCAACATAACGGCCGAGATCCTTAATAAAGGAGTCGCCGAATAGCAGCCCCTGTGCCTCCTTGCCTGCCTCGGTCAGGGCAAGATTGGCCAGCTTAGGGTCAATCTTAAAGAGAATGGCCTTACGCCGTTCAATAGATAGGGACGTGTTGGCATTGCCAGCAACACAAATCGCTCTTTGAGCCCAACCCCGAAGTTCCTCGGGATCAATACTGGAGCCATCTGCTCTGGCAGACTCTGCCAATTCTAGCAACTTAGTGAGGGGCCCAAACACATCCAGGAGCTTGTCTTGGCAGCTCCTCAAGGCGGAGTCCAAACCCTTGCGTGGGTTCCAGCCCGTTTTGGCCAAAAACTGGGTCATCTTAGGGTCGACCACAGGTGTATCGCAGACCTTACTAGGGACCAAGGGTCTAGGGCATTCGGCACGAAGCTTATTGCGTGCCTCCTTACTTAACGGGTGGCGAACCCGAGCCTCCAGGTATTTACCCACATGGTCAGATGGGAGCCATTCCGCCGACCTAGGGTGATGGAGAGTATCCGGGTCGAACATAAGTTCGCCGGAAGGGTCCGTCAATGCAGACGTCAAATCGACCGCTGTAGGAGCAGTGCCGACCGCCGAGGAAGTGGAAGGGACGGGGGCCCTAGCAGTGGGAGCCTGATCCTGGGTTTCCTCATCAGAGGGATAATCCAGATCCTCCAACGCCTCTAAGTCTGAGCCGGGATCCGAGTCTGAATCGGCACCTGGTTGTGCTCTGGCACATTTCCACGTGCGCGCCTTTTCTGCCTGGCGCGGTAAGGCTCTCTTGCGTGATCGTTGCTTGCTCTCATGGGTGGCAGTACGCGCACCAATTCTATCATCCTGTGAAACAGGAATATCAATGGCATCAGACGGCGTCATTATAGCAGGGGCAGGCTGCAGGGACTCCCTAGGGGGGTGTGCAGCAAGGGCCTGTGAAATGGTTGTAGCCAGCATAGTGGACATGGATCCCATAGCGGCTAATATGGCACTAGATACCGACTGCTGAATTGCTAAAGTATGAGGGTCATCCCTCTCAACCTCCATCTCCTCAGTAGGTGCTGGGCAGGCCTGGCTGGAGGGCAAATCGGTAGACATCGTGGGACAATAGTCACGCGAGGACCGGGGTAATGAGGGGTTAATATGGGCCAAAATACCTATGTGGAGCGCAAGGGTTAATCACCCAGGCGCGATGAGGCAGCAGCGAGCGCGGCAGAGGGAGCGCAGCGCAGAGAGAATGCGACCGATCCGGACGGAAACCAGGCGGGGACAAGATGGCCGCCGAGAATCCCGCGATATCAGAGGACCAAGATGGCCGCCGGGATCTCGCGAGACTACGCGATAACCCGGCCGAGCGCGAAAGAAGATCCGGCCGCGGGAAGCGCAAGGATCCCTGGCAAGATCGCAAGCCAAGGTAAACAAAGAGAGGGAGAAAAGGGGGGGAAAAGGCAACAACCCGGCGGGGTGGGGAAAGAAGCGCGACGGCGCAGACAAGGGAAACTAGGAAAAACCAAAGACAGAGAGGGGACGAACCCCCATAATGAGCACACCGGGTAAAATAAACCCCCCATAAAAACCATAAGGGCCGAAGCCCAGAGAAAACAGGTGCCAACAAACCCACTACATATGCAGAGGGAAACAAGTTACGAAAAACACCAGAAATAAACCAAAAACAGGAAAAAACCAATACAAAAGATGCAAAAAGCACACAAGGTAAAATTTGCAGCACTTATCTGGTGGCAGCAGCAAAGAAAGAGGAAGACCCAGAGGAGGAGCTGCCTGTTATAGGGGCTGTCTGAGGGTGGGACTACGGTTGTCATGGTTACAATGTTCAGTATGTAAATTTTCTTTGCTGCTATTGGTGGAACAGTAAAGGAAGAGATAGCAATAGGAGCCTCCGTGTCTTGATGTAAAACTCAGGATCAGTACAGGATAAGTAATGTAATGTATGTGCACAGTGACTCCATCAGCAGAATAGTGAGTGCAGCTCTGGAGTATAATACAGGATGTAACTCAGGATCAGTACAGGATAAGTAATGTAATGTATGTGCACAGTGACTCGATCAGCAGAATAGTGAGTGCAGCTCTGGAGTATAATACAGGATGTAACTCAGGGTCAGTACAGGATAAGTAATGTATGTACACAGTGACTGCACCAGCAGAATAGTGAGTGCAGCTCTGGAGTATAATACAGGATGTAACTCAGGATCAGTACAGGATAAGTAATGTATGTACACAGTAACTGCACCAGCAGAATAGTGAGTGCAGCTCTGGAGTATAATACAGGCTGTAACTCAGGATCAGTACAGGATAAGTAATGTATGTACACAGTAACTGCACCAGCAGAATAGTGAGTGCAGCTCTGGAGAATAATACAGGCTGTAACTCAGGATCAGTACAGGATAAGTAATGTAATGTATGTGCACAGTGACTGCACCAGCAGAATAGTGAGTGCAGCTCTGGAGTATAATACAGGATGTAACTCAGGATCAGTACAGGATAAGTAATGTATGTACACAGTGACTTCACCAGCAGAATAGTGAGTGCAGCTCTGGAGTATAATACAGGATGTAACTCAGGATTAGTACAGAGTAAGGGCTCATTCAGACGGCCGTATGCTGTCCGCAAAATTACTGAATGCTATCCGTTTTTTTGCGGATCCGCAAAAAAACTGATCCGCAAAAAAACGGATAGCATTCAGTATTTTTGCTGACCCATAGACTTCAATAGGGCCATGTCCTGATTTTCACGGACAAGTATAGGACATGTTTCATTTATTTTGCGGAACCTTGGAATAGAAAAGGGCCCCATAGAAGTGAATAGGTCAGCATCTAATCCGCAAAAAAACGGATCCGCATTTTTGCGGATAGCATACGGCCGTCTGAATGAGCCCTAAGGCTGTATTCACACGTCCGCAATGTGTTTTGCGGATACACGGAGACACGGATCCGCAAAACACGGAAAGCGGCAATGTGCTTTCCGCATTTTGCGGACCGCATATTGCCAACATAATAGAATATGCCTGTTCTTGTCCGCAATTGCGGACAAGAATAGGACATGTTCTATTTTTTTGCGGAAACGGAAGCACGGATACGGAAGTGCGGATCCGCAAATGTGGATGCGGACAGCACATTCCGTCCCCATAGAGAATGAATGGGTCCGCACCCTTTCCGCAAAATTGCGGAAAGGATGCGGACCCATTTTGCGGACGTGTGAATGGAGCCTAAGTATGATGATTGGATTTATGCGTTGATATAGCCATTTCATGTGATATTTTGGCTCCTGATCTTTATTATCCAGTCTGATAACAGACGATTTCCATTTAGTATTACAATATGTGCTGTGGACGACCACAAGATACATTTCTCTGTCCATTAGGAACATTCATTTGCCATCAATCATTCATACGATGCATTCTCTCTGTGCTCAGGATGGGGCGACTTCTGTTTCATCAGATCTGCAAATCATTTTTCCAGAAAAGGAAAAGCATTTAAAGTGATCCTCCGGTTTCAGTGGCTTACCTATCGGTAACTATCGGATGTAGCGTCTGTATATTCCTACGCACTGTATATAACACACAAACCGTATATCTTTATCTTTTCAACTGTCTATTTTTGTATATAATGTCCCTTTTCCTATCTGGAAACAGTCAGCAAGCTGCTGCTGATAATGGAGTGTTAACTCTTTCTTAGCCTCATTCATTGGACTCTGTTCTCACATCCCATCTTAATGTGTTGCGTTTTTGGTTCTCACAGTTTCCTGTAGCTTAGAAGAAGTCTTCATAGGTTAATCAGATTCTGCAGATGTTTATGTGATAACGAGCTGAACTGCAACTCATTAACATATAGGATCCGTCAACAGCGGCTACTCTACTTGATGATTTACCTCACTGCAGATCAGCAGAGGGCAGCAAGGAGACAAAGTTTTGCAGCATGAAAGCTAAATCTGAATTTAAATGCAGCTTTGGATGTGAGTGGAGTATGACAAGAAACAGAAGTCTGTGTCTGCACACATACCCATCATCTTATAAAGACTGGAAATGAGTTATGTTGAGATGAGAGGCACAGGACAGAGAAGGGAATGTCCTGGAGAGGAGGCATCGGGGTGATATCTGTCATGAGGCGGCTCTCATTGTGCAGTCATCACATCCGCAGCCCTGTGCCTGGCTACAAAATCATTTTACAGGGTTTTTTTCTATATTTTTTTTCTCTGCATCCAGAGGCCGGCGAGCTGCAGAACAATGAGACATTGAGAGGAACAGACAGCGCAGGATGTGTGCCGGGAGGATATTGAGAGACTCGTCTGCAGATCTGACATTAGTGATATGTGGAGCCCATTGCTGTGCCGCTAAATACAGTCTATTGCCCCCTGTTATCAGCCATTTCAGGGGAGAGGATGACTGTAGGACAGGAGAATACAGTCTATTGCCCCCTGTTATCAGCCATTTCAGGGGAGAGGATGACTGTAGGACAGGAGAATACAGTGTATTGCCCCCTGTTATCAGCCATTTCAGGGGAGAGGATGACTGTAGGACAGGAGAATACAGTCTATTGCCCCCTGTTATCAGCCATTTCAGGGGAGAGGATGACTGTAGGACAGGAGAATACAGTCTATTGCCCCCTGTTATCAGCCATTTCAGGGGGAAGCTGACTGTAGGACAGGAGAATACAGTCTATTGCCCCCTGTTATCAGCCATTTCAGGGGGAGGCTGACTGTAGGACAGGAGAATACAGTCTATTTCCCCCTGTTATCAGCCATTTCAGGGGAGAGGATGACTGTAGGACAGGAGAATACAGTCTATTTCCCCCTGTTATCAGCCATTTCAGGGGAGAGGATGACTGTAGGACAGGAGAATACAGTCTATTGCCCCCTGTTATCAGCCATTTCAGGGGAGAGGATGACTGTAGGACAGGAGAATACAGTCTATTGCCCCCTGTTATCAGCCATTTCAGGGGAGAGGATGACTGTAGGACAGGAGAATACAGTCTATTGCCCCCTGTTATCAGCCATTTCAGGGGGAGGCTGACTGTAGGACAGGAGAATACAGTCTATTGCCCCCTGTTATCAGCCATTTCAGAGGAGAGGATGACTGTAGGACAGGAGAATACAATCTATTGCCCCCCTGTTATCAGCCATTTCAGGGGAGAGGATGACTGTAGGACAGGAGAATACAGTCTATTGCCCCCTGTTATCAGACATTTCAGGGGGGAGGATGACTGTAGGACAGGAGAATACAGTCTATTGCCCCCTGTTATCAGCCATTTCAGGGGAGAGGATGACTGTAGGACAGGAGAATACAGTCTATTGCCCCCTGTTATCAGCCATTTCAGGGGAGAGGATGACTGTAGGACAGGAGAATACAGTCTATTGCCCCCTGTTATCAGCCATTTCAGGGGAGAGGATGACTGTAGGACAGGAGAATACAGTCTATTGCTCCCTGTTATCAGACATTTCAGGGGGGAGGATGACTGTAGGACAGGAGAATACAGTCTATTGCCCCCTGTTATCAGCCATTTCAGGGGAGAGGATGACTGTAGGACAGGAGAATACAGTGTATTGCCCCCTGTTATCAGCCATTTCAGGGGGAGGCTGACTGTAGGACAGGAGAATACAGTCTATTGCCCCCTGTTATCAGCCATTTCAGGGGAAAGAATGACTGTAGGACAGGAGAATACAGTCTATTGCCCCCTGTTATCAGCCATTTCAGAGGAGAGGATGACTGTAGGACAGGAGAATACAATCTATTGCCCCCCTGTTATCAGCCATTTCAGGGGAGAGGATGACTGTAGGACAGGAGAATACAGTCTATTGCCCCCTGTTATCAGACATTTCAGGGGGGAGGCTGACTGTAGGACAGGAGAATACAGTCTATTGCCCCCTGTTATCAGCCATTTCAGGGGAGAGGATGACTGTAGGACAGGAGAATACAGTCTATTGCCCCCTGTTATCAGCCATTTCAGGGGAGAGGATGACTGTAGGACAGGAGAATACAGTCTATTGCCCCCTGTTATCAGCCATTTCAGGGGAGAGGATGACTGTAGGACAGGAGAATACAGTCTATTGCCGCCTGTTATCAGCCATTTCAGCCTTGAATCCTGGATTCATGCACATGCATTACCTGCATGGGGATTAAACAGTACAGAGACCCCCTTCTCACTACACTAGAGAGACCCCCTATACAGTAACATGGGTCATTTGATATGATCTTGATGAGATGTTCTGCAGAGCGTTCTACATGATTTGTCCATTTGCACAGACTTTATCCAGACAGTCGGGACGTGTTTTTCCTCTGTCTAGTGATTACTGTAATCTACATCGTTGTGACGGTGAATGGCGCTCAGTCTGACCTACTTCCATGTGAAGAGATTTAACCCCTGGATACAAGCCGAGGCTCTTACCAACATTACAGAGCCATTTCCAGGGACATCATACAGCTGAGCCAGTGTATCATGGCCTATGTGCAGACCTCACAAATGTGCCTCTTTTGACCTTCACACCAGTGGCAGCTACAATCCGACGGGCAAGCGGAGGATCGGCTGGACACAAAAAGCAGCTTGCAGCGGTTCTCCACTTGCTAGCTCAATGCGGCAGAATGTCCGCCAGACCGCATTATACTTAATGGGGCCAGCGGTGCCGGATCCGGTGAATTCTGGCAGGCTGGTGTGAAACTTAATCCTATCACATGTGATACTGTCTTCTGGACCAAAGTATCTAATCCTATCATGTTTGATACTGACTGCTGAGCTTTTTCTAAGGTTATCATGTGTGACACTGATTGCCAAACTGAGCTGATCTGCTGTCTATTGAGCTGTTGTATCTAATCCTGTCCTGTGTGATACTGTCTGCTGAGCTGTGTATCTAATCCTATCCTGTGTGATACTGTCTGCTGAGCTGTGTATCTAATCCTATCCTGTGTGATACTGTCTGCTGAGCTGTGTATCTAATCCTATCCTGTGTGATACTGTCTGCTGAGCTGTGTATCTAATCCTATCCTGTGTGATACTGTCTGCTGAGCTGTGTATCTAATCCTACCATGTGTGATACTGTCTGCTGAGCTGTGTATCTAATCCTATCCTGTGTGATACTGTCTATTGAGCTGTTGTATCTAATTATGTGTGATACTGTCTGCTGAGCTGTGTATCTAATCCTATCATGTGTGATACTGTCTGCTGAGCTGTGTATCTAATCCTATCATGTGTGATACTGTCTGCTGAGCTGTTGTATCTAATCCTATCATGTGTGATACTGTCTGCTGAGCTGTGTATCTAATCCTATCATGTGTGATACTGTCTGCTGAGCCGTGTATCTAATCCTATCCTGTGTGATACTGTCTGCTGAGCCGTGTATCTAATCCTATCCTGTGTGATACTGTCTGCTGAGCCGTGTATCTAATCCTATCCTGTGTGATACTGTCTGCTGAGCTGTTGTATCTAATCCTCTCCTGTGTGATACAGTCTGCTGAGCTGTGTATCTAATCCTATCATGTGTGATACTGTCTGCTGAGCTGTGTATCTAATCCTATCCTGTGTGATACTGTCTGCTGAGCTGTGTATCTAATCCTATCCTGTGTGATACTGTCTGCTGAGCTGTGTATCTAATCCTATCCTGTGTGATACTGTCTGCTGAGCTGTGTATCTAATCCTACCATGTGTGATACTGTCTGCTGAGCTGTGTATCTAATCCTACCATGTGTGATACTGTCTGCTGAGCTGTGTATCTAATCCTATCCTGTGTGATACTGTCTGCTGAGCTGTGTATCTAATCCTATCATGTGTGATACTGTCTGCTGAGCCGTGTATCTAATCCTATCATGTGTGATACTGTCTATTGAGCTGTTGTATCTAATTATGTGTGATACTGTTTGCACGATTATCAACCAGTATAAAACCAATGAGGGATAGAGCTCATCCGACAATCAGTAGATTTCTCATTGGTTCCATAGTTTGTGCGGGCACAAAAATCATTGTTGGATTACAGACGATTACACTGTGGGTGTGTTTGAGGACCCCACTCAAATTTTGCATTGTTTAAGTGCAACAAACAGTCTGCTTTACAAAAGTTGGAGTATGTGATCGAAATTACGATTTTGTGAATAATAATCGGCGCATTTAAAGGGTCCTTATGGAAACAAATCACTACACCACGAAGCGACTCGTTCCTCGCTCAATCGTACTGATCATCGCCTCGTCTAAAGGTCCCTTAAAGGGGTATTTCTATCTCGTACATTGGGGAATATAGCTAGGATATCCCCCCCCAGTGTCTGATAGTTGCAGGTCCCACTGGCAGTGGGCCATTTTCCCATGCATGTGCGGTGTGGCCTCCTACACTTTGTGGGCTCCATTTTTAAGATAGGTGCGGATCTCAGAGGTCCTAGCGATATGCCCCCAATCTCTGAGATAGGAATAACCCCTTTAATACTATCATGTGTATCCACTCAGTTGGCGTCTGTATCCTGTTCTAGGATGGAAAGCTGTGACGGCACACACTAGCACCAATACCAGCAGGGGGCACCATCTTCTTTGTATACATTACTGGGGGGGTAATGGAAGAGGCAGCTCCTCCAGTGGGTTTCACCTTCAATAAGACCAACTCTGCTTGTAACATTGTATCTAATTAGGAATTACATTTCTGTAAATAAATAAATAGAAATACAATCCTGAGGTCACAGAACGCGACCGCTCTCTGTGAGCCCCAAGCAGGACAGGAACCCCTGACCACTAGTCTCATCTCAGGGAGAACGTTCCTTCTTCAGGAGTCATGTACTTGTGTCTGGAATAGATCTGTATATTAAGCTGAGGACATCTCCCAAAAATACTGACGAGAACAGCTGAGGGACGACACAGGCGGCCAAAACCAGATCACTTAAAAAGCCGTCTGACCCAGTCACAGCGGGGCAGATTACTGGTGCCATTTTTCTAGATGTTACCTATATTCCCAAAAATGGTGCTCGTGTCTCACAACTTTTTCCTTAGGAGCAACTAGGGCATATGGATATTACAGAGGGGGGTGAATGGCTCAGAACCGCTTGAATCTGAGCTCTTGCTCTGGCGGACCTGGTCCATCTATTTAAATGGTCAGCTGTAATTCTCCATTTCCCCTGTAGTGGCCGCTGTAGGGAAATGTTTCACACGTGGGGCGATCAGTTGATCAGCCAGATTCATTGAAGGGCACGTTCACTTGTGGCTGACACGATGCAGGGCAATTTTTTTTTAAGTAGATTTTGTCGCTGGTGATGATTCAGACTCATCAGTGCACAGGGTAACATCCACAATGAAAATCTGCAGTATACTTTGACATGCTATGGCTTTAAAATTTTGCACCACTGGGCAATTTCTGCTACATATTGATTCTGCAGCGTATGGCTGAGAATTGATAAAAACTCCTTTATTTTGCTGGTACTGCACAACGCTATGGATTTGCCTCACAAAAATCCTACCGTGGACCTACCCTGAAGAGGTGGATGCTGTAATGAGACAACCCCCTTCCCCTAGCTGCCTTCCTCCTAAAGCTACGACCATGTAAGAATCAGTCTGCACGGGTATGATGGAAATCCATGCCTGAATCAGGGGGCGCAGTATGAGCAGCTCTGTAATTCCAAGCCAAATAGAAAAAGTGTAAAACTTGTAACAATGATTCTGGATCAGCTTCTTTCATCCTGACTGAGTCTGGGTCTCTAGAGAGCGATGGGCAGCCTCTCAGTACCAGGCCCGTCCAAAATGGCTCAAATTCAGGTGCTACCATGTGTAACGGATTCTACCCCCCGTGGGCACACATGAGGGTCTGCAGCAGGTATGTCAGAAAGACTCAGCCAATATTAACCCCCACAGTGCCAGCAATATAGTCACAGACACAATGTATTTCATTTATAGCAGTTTGTCATATTTGTTACCTTTAATTTTTTACCCTGAAGTCCTCCATTGTCCTTGCACCGGTACAGCCGGCTATAACAATATCACGCATCGCCGGCTTGTGATCACATCGAATTCCACCATTTCAAAATTACAGGGTAAAAAAAACAACCTGTCTGGTCTACATGATCGGTCACTGCAGAAATGTGCAAAGAAACATATGAAGGCTCCTTCCTGCTATGTCGCCTGAGTGTTCAGAGATTTTATAACAAAGCAATCATGTTAATTACAGAAAGAATAATTATAGCGACAGCAAATCGCACAAGAAATCCAGTGTATAGTACAGAACTCCTGCACCATTCCCCATACTGTGCAAGTAGAACGGGATGAGTAGTCTGATGCTTGTCAGTATCAGCTCAGTTTTGTTCCCATTACAAATTTATATATAGAATTTATCTACATAAAAAGTCAAGTGACTTTATACCTGCATTTCATCCTGTATTATACTCCAGAGCTGCACTCACTATTCTGCTGGTGCAGTCACTGTGTACATACATTACATTACTTATCCTGTACTGATCCTGAGTTACATCCTGTATTATACTCCAGAGCTGCACTCACTATTCTGCTGGTGGAGTCACTGTGTACATACATTACTTATCCTGTACTGATCCTGAGTTACATCCTGTATTATACTCCAGAGCTGCACTCACTATTCTGCTGGTGCAGTCACTGTGTACATACATTACTTATCCTGTACTGATCCTGAGTTACATCCTGTATTATACTCCAGAGCTGCACTCACTATTCTGCTGGTGGAGTCACTGTGTACATACATTACTTATCCTGTACTGATCCTGAGTTACATCCTGTATTATACTCCAGAGCTGCACTCGCTATTTTTCTGATTGTAACAGTCAGTACGCTGAAGGGGAAGGTATGTTTCCTAAATCATATGACTGCAGAGTGTTTGGTGTAAAGAGAACACTTCTCAGAATGCAAAAAAAATATAAAATAACAATTGTTCTTTTAAGAAACATGCAGGGAATTCCATGAGATTTCTGCTCTGAGGCAGGCAGAATTATGACTGCAGCTCTGCATCATGATAATTAATAATTGTATTTTCAAGAAGTTGATTGCAAACTTTTTTGCAAATGTAAAAGAGAAGCATACACATAGGACTAGGAATGAGTGAACTTGTGTTTTACAAGTTCAGGTTCGATTACAGTTCCGTTACCACAGGCCATAACGGAATTCTATGACAGAATGCATAATGGATTGCCTTTAAGAGGTATTCCATTTTGCATTCCGGACGGATTCGTTATGCGGCCCCATAGATTTCTAATATGACGAAATGCGTCTTAAAGGCAATCCATTATGCATTCTGTCATAGAATTCCGTTATGGCCTGTGGTAACGGAATTGTAATAAAACCTGGATCTGTAAATCACAAAGTTCGCTCATCCCTATTTATGACTCCTCCGAGGAGCTATTTGAGGGGGATGGGTCTCACTACTAGACAATTCCTAAAAATAAAAAATCACCCCTTCAATTAGAGTCCTTGAGTCATCCTCTTATATCCGATTACCAAAAATCCTGTCCCTGGAAGA
Organism: Bufo gargarizans; assembly: GCF_014858855.1. Lineage (NCBI taxonomy): Eukaryota > Metazoa > Chordata > Amphibia > Anura > Bufonidae > Bufo > Bufo gargarizans. Next base: position 236,910 of record NW_025334609.1, on the reverse strand, counting down.
AGTGGGGAAGCTGGGTGGCATCCAATATGGCCACCAGTGCTGTTCTTACTGTTGTCAGCCAGCGCTTCTATAGTCTTTGGATACGTAAGAGTCTATTCACACGCAGCAGATTCTATTCCAGTCATCTCAATGGGTTTGTTCAGTCAGGAAGGACATGGATTTCTACAAGTCTCGTTCCGAGGAATCCGCCCTGTGTCCATGGCCCCTAGAAGGTAAAACCCGCACAAATTTTCCAATGCGCCGACACTGCACGTTATAGGAATGGAGCAATGGGGTGGGGGGGGGGGGGCTAGTGCTGCAACCAGTCGCCTCGCAGTCAGACAGATCTGATGTGACACTTATAAGAAGGAGGGGGATAGGGGGATGAATTGATGGAGCATCTGCAGAGGATTCTATGTATAAATATATATTTATATTCCCAGCGTCGACTATAATAAATTGTTTATTATTTTTCTGTATCTTCTATCGCTACATTATAGATATAAAAACCTCGCTGGAGGAGGACTAGGTCAGGTTTTCTGCCTCCAAATATAAACAAGAGCGTTCTCATTCATTGACAGTAAGCACAGATCCTGAGACATAGGAGGAAATATATTACAAAGCTGCAGAATGTTTCCTTATGTAGCGTTTACCATTCATTTACATAAAAACCTCTTTACTAGTAAATCTGCTCGATTTGGGTCAGCGATAAAAAGAGAGAAGATTTGCTATTAAGTACACTAGGAAAGCTGGGTGACGACCTCATTCGGAGCTTTGAAGGGGGGTTTCTAGGGGAGAGAACTGTAATAATAAAAAATAAAATAAATAAAATCAGAAAATGTTAAACAAATTAGGAAACAGCACTATTTCCCTAACATTGTGATCGGCGTGTTAACACAGGACCAGGAAGTGGAGAGAAGCACGGATCAGCGCAGCGTCAAAATGATAGCGGAACAGCAGAGGCGAGCGTCGTTTTTTGATTATTTTTTTTTTACTATTTTCAAGCCTTTTTTTATAAAAAAAAATAAAATAAAAAAATAACATATCTCTCTGGAAAAAAACCCTAACAGCCGCCATATTGATGGTCTTGCAATGAAAAAACGTCTCCCGGGAATTTATAAGAATGTAACAGAAGTGGACGACTCATGGATTTTTTTTTTTATCGGGGGTATTTTTTATTTTGGGTCATTGCATCACATCACATTTTATAGAGCACTTCTGCGCCACAGAGAAGAAACTCAGCTTTGATAAAAAAAACCTTCCTTAATTTAGAAATAAAATAAAAAAATAGAAAAAAATAAAAAGTCTAACAAAATATGATCCACCTTGTAGCAGATAAATATAAAACCTCTGAATCATGCAGTGAACAACAATTATTGTGCTAAACGGAAAACAAACGCTTCATTAGTCAAATGACATAGCAGAGCCGGCTGCGTGATTGATGCAGTGATGAAAGGAGCATCATAAAAAAAAATATATATAATAATAATACATTTTTCAGTATATTTAAAGGGAACCTGTCACCATGGATAAGGGGTTCAACTTGACCCAATCATGAGCCCAAAGATCTAGCAATTAAATATCCACATTCCATCTGTGAACCCTCTCAACCATTCAGCAGAGTTAAAACGAGTCATGTGACTCTTCTCTGGAGAAACGGGAATAGTCATGTGCCTGATGAGTCAAGTGGGTGGAGTTCACTTCTGCTTAGAGGGTCATAGAGTAAATGCTATTTTGCCTACTAGACTGACTTTGATAGAACACTGAACAAACGCCTGATCTGAAGTGAGTCCTAGTGAGAGGTCCCCTTTAAGGCTGAACTTGAAAAGCTCTCAAGTTGTAGTATCTTAGGTCACAGTCCAAGACATGCAATAGGCAGTGGCACAGGTTCACTAATCACCAGTATTATCCACGAGGCACAGGACCTTCCACAGATCAGCATTCCATAATTACTTTAAATAAGGTAAAGAAAACAGATGAGAAACTAGGAATTCTTCTCGAAGTCACACGGCCGAGGTCTCCACGCCCTGCGCAGAGCCCTTCACCGACAAACTACCCGATATATTGTCAGAGTCCAGTAATTCTACAATGCTATAGGGAGAACAGTCTTCCAGACCAAGCTTGCTACAAAGCCACCCGCAAAAACCCTTCTCCATGTCCTTCACCGCGTGCCACCACTCACCAAATGACCAGGAGATCTGAGTCACTGCCGTGTACGTGGCCAGAGACAGAGACACGACCACTATGATGATAGGGTAAAAAATTATTAGGAAGGGGCAGAAGGTGATCTTGTGCCAGAAAGTCCTCTCCTCGTTGTAAACCAAGAAGATGTTGTACCAGGTAATGGTCACGTAATAGAACGAAACCACGAACGACAGAACAAATACGACCGGCAAGCAAAGAAGACTCCACAAGAGGACGTGAGGACCTTTATCTGGGCCTACCGAACAAATTTTCTTCCCCTCAATCGGCTCGTCTTGTAAAGGCTCCCTAGATCGTGTAAGTTCTTGAAGTTCCTTCTCGGTTAAAGTGACATGGATGTCCACCATCTGCCCCTTCTTCTTCCCACGGGTGATTGTTCCGGTTAAAGTGACATAGCGACTATCTGGAGGCATATTCCACCCACCTGGTAGACACAACAATTAGCTTACATTAGATCTGAGAGCGCAGACACAGATGGTACATGAGGTGGGCACAAGTGTAGAGGGCTCCACCAGTGGAAGCATATTATAGCGGTCATATTCTTGTACATAGGAGTAGTATTATAGTAGTTATATTCTTGTACATAGGAGCAGTATTATAGTAGTTATATTCTTGTACATAGAGGGCAGTATTATAGTAGTTATATTCTTGTACATAGGAGGCAGTATTATAGTAGTTATATTCTTGTACATAGAGGGCAGTATTATAGTAGTTATATTCTTGTACATAGGAGCAGTATTATAGTAGTTATATTCTTGTATATAGGAGCAGTATTATAGTAGTTATATTCTTGTACATAGGAGTAGTATTATAGTAGTTATATTCTTGTACATAGGAGCAGTATTATAGTAGTTATATTCTTGTATATAGGAGCAGTATTATAGTAGTTATATTCTTGTACATAGGAGTAGTATTATAGTAGTTATATTCTTGTACATAGGAGCAGTATTATAGTAGTTATATTCTTGTATATAGGAGCAGTATTATAGTAGTTATATTCTTGTACATAGGAGCAGTATTATAGTAGTTATATTCTTGTACATAGGAGCAGTATTATAATAGTTATATTCTTATACATAGGAGCAGTATTATAGTAGTTATATTCTTGTACATAGGAGCAGTACATAGTATAGTGAAACTACAATTCCCAGCATGCTTTATTCACTTCTGTGGGAGTTCTAAGAAGAGTTAAGCAAGTGTGCATGCTGGGAGTTGTAGTTTTACAACAGCTGGAGTGCCAGAGGTTGGGTACCCCTGATATAAGCATTAAATGGTAATTCTGATTAGGACATTATACTTTAGGATGTATTGTAATGACAAAATGAATATACATTGGTTACCATCACTTAGCGGAGTCCCCAGAAATCTGGATCCTTCCTCTGTACTTCTCTCCCCGGTTTCCTGATTGGCCGCTTCATCATCCAGGACCTTCTCATTATCCGAGCGATACACAATGATGGATTCTGGACGCGGCTCCTTTTTCTTTCTCTTCTTCCGTTCTATGGTCGCCTCTCCTGTTGCCCCCTCAAAAGACACAGCTGCCGCAGCTCTCCGGAGCGTGTTCCTTAGGGGACTATTTGGGGCACTCCTATTTGGTTTTGGGGCAGACTCCTCAATCCCAGCATCGCTGGGAACGACCTCGCTCTGCATGTTGTGGAGCTTCAGAAGATCCTGGATAGGTCAGTCATCCATGATATGTGCTGCATCCAACCTAAGGGGGGTGGGGGTGGGGGGGGAGATAAAGTTATCAAATGTTAAACATACAGCAAATTACAGAAACTCCACAATGCAGTGCACGGTCCTATGATCCATCCATCTACTCCAGTCACTTCCAGAGCTGCAGTCACTGTTCTGCTGGTTTCCGGTCATCACAACTCACTGCACTGTGAGAGCACACAGAGTATTAGTCAACATGACTGACAGTAAGCAGAAATGTGGATACAGCTCTGGATGTGACTGGAGCAGAGGACATATAGGGAACCTCCATGGGGCAATGTATTGGCCTCCCAGAAGCAAGTCCTCCAGTAGAGACAAGGGCAACTTTTTTAGTTTTTTCCCTGTTTCTTTCCACTTAAAAAAAAAACCCAGCAACTTCTTCACCGATCTGGAGGCGAACACTGGTAAGAAAAGCCCCACAGAGTTCCAATGGTGCGTATTACAGCTCCATCCAACTCTGAGCTTGTGTGGAGCCATGCAAGATGTCAGCCATTCCTCCCCACCCGCCATACACATGCACACTCAGCCAAGCCTGCATGTTCTCTGAACAGATAGGAATTTGCTGCTGGCACCAGCTGATCTATCTTACGAACAAATGGATTGGACATGTTGTAATTCGACTGATCAATCGTTCTCTGCCCCGACCTTTGCCGTTGGGGTAATGCTTCATTTACCATGCTGGACTGAGCAGGCAATTATTGGGAAGGAATCGTTCCTTCCCGATAACTGCCTGCTTGGACACCTCAGGATAGGTCATCGGTATCTGACCCGACACTCGGGGCCCCGCCAATCAGCTGTCCGAGAAGGCACCGGCGTTCCTCCGAGCTCTTCAGCCTTCTCCATGCTCGCCGAGCGCAGGGCAGTACGTTGAATTGTGGCTGTGCTTGGCATTGCACTCAGCCCCTAGCTGCTCACCTTGGTGTTGTGACCGATGAACGTGTCGTCACTGGTCTAGGAGAAGCTGAGAAGGCTGTCCCGCTAGAGCACGGCTGCCTTCTCAAACAGCTGATCGGCGGGGTACCAAGTGTCGGATCCCCATCCAGCCCTGGGGCAGACGGGGCCTTGTCGGGACAGGGCCGGACTGGGGATAAAAACCAGCCCTGGAGAAAGTTGCACACCAGCCCCACAGCTTTGCGTCATTATTTACTTGTTTATAATAGGAGAAAGCAGTCATTATAAAACACGTGTGTAAACACGAATATGAACTTTGCCCCACGATAGCTCTTTTGTAGAACCCCCATTGTTCATATTATCACAGTGTTTTCCCAACCAGGATGCCTCCAACTGTTGCAAAACTACAACTCTCAGCATGCTCAGACAGTGTTTTACCACGCCCTTTGACCCGCCCCTTTTTTGTTGTCCACCTATTTAATGATTGTTGCATGCAGCATTTTACTTGACCAGCTGTTTTAGATATTCTATGGCAGTCCTCTTACAATCCCCCCTCCCCCCAATGAGCCTTTGACCAAATAATAAAAATATTTATAAAATCTCACCCATATGCTGCAAAAAATAAATAAAAAAATCTGCAATGTAAAATCGATAATAAAGATCAACTACAAACAAACATACTCCACATGAACACTTACAGTTACTTGGCTCGGCCCTTGGGGATCTCGGACGCCACTTCCACACTTTGGCCGGGGGCTCGACGGAGCTGATGTTGTGTTTTATCCTAATGAGAAAGATTTTATAATAAGTATTTGGAGAAAGGGCAGCGGGATAGCAGAGCAGGGAGAGGCTGGTGCTGCTACTAGGGGGTCATACCATGGGGGAGTAATAAAGCCCACCATAATGCCCCCCCAGTAGAAATAATTCTCCTTATAATGTGCAAAACATACCCCTTTATAATGCCCCCAGTTGAGCTAATGTTCCCATATTGTGCCAATATAAAATACACCTTCTCAGTGCCCCCGTAGATGACCCAATAGTGCTCCCCCCCTTCACTATAGTACCCACCATAATGTGTCCCAGTATAAAATTTCCCTATACAGAGCCCCCCATATAAAATACCCCTTCTTTTTAGCCTCAGTAGATGCCCATATAGTGCCACCCAATAATCTGCCATTAATAAGTGCCCCAATAGATGCCCCCAATCATGTGCCAGTAATAGGAGCCCCCCCACCATCATGTGCCAGTAGCCCCCCTTATCATGTGCCAGTAGAAGCCCCCCTTATGTGCCAGTAGCCAGAGTAGTCCCCCTTATGTGCCAGTATCCCCCTTATTATGTGCCAAAAGCCCCCCTTATTATGTGCCAGTAGTCGTCCTTATGTGCCAGTAGCCCCCACTTATCATTATCCAGTATTGTACCTATATTTAAAAAAACAAAACAAAAAAAAACACACTTATACTTACCTCCAGTGATGCGATGCAGGCCTCTACGGGCCTGTGTCCCTCGCTATACGGCTCAGGCGGCGCAATGACGTAATCGTGCTGCCTGCACCGGCCTCTGATAGGCTGCCAGCACTAGGCCGCCAGCCTATCAGAGGAACAGGAGGGGACACACCTCTCCCTCCCCTGCCGCAGCATAGACATTTGTATCGCCGTCCTGAGCATGGCGATACAGAGGACTATGGAGATGAGCGCTTCCACAATGAAAGCGCTCATCTCCTGCTGTGCCCTGCCGCCCCAACTTGTCACCAACTTGTCACCAGGGCAGCGGCCTTGCGGCACTCAGGCCTGCCGGCCTAACGGGAAATTTCCCGGTATCCCGGCAGGCCAGTCCGGCCCTGTGTCGGGACTCTGAACCTGGCAAATTTACTAACATTTATACCAGGAAACAGGTGTAAATGTTGTCGACAAACTACTTGAGCCAAGAGCTGGAGTCGTTTTTCTCTCCAATATGCTATAGGATTTATGGTCACTAGGACCTTAGCGTGACTTCTGCAACCTCTCTGACTAGTAGGTTATAAAATATATATTTTTATTATTTTCTCTTAAAATACATATACATCTTGGGAAATGGTTTAAAATTCCTCAGGGAGAATAGGATCCGGGTTCTGTCCCCTGTTTACTTTATAATGTGTATTCAGATTCGACTTGTATAGTGCAGGATATCTATCCACCTCTAAAGTCTCCGGGCTCGGCTCATTTGCCTTGTCTATCTGTGTACACTGTCCCACCTACTAGTCAGAGAGGTTGCAGAAGTCACGCTAAGGTCCTAGTGACCATAAATCCTGTAGCATATTAAATAGAGCGTCGCAACCTCCTGAGGGATTCTGTGTGTGTCAGATAAATGGTTTTCTCTCCAGGCTCGCGGACTACTTTAGATTCGAGCACGCCTTATTGTAAATTAGCAGAATCTTACGTCAGCTCAGGGGGGAATCTCCTAAGGCTACTTTCACACTAGCGTTTTTCTTTTCCGGCACCGAGTTCCGTCACAGGGGCTCTATACCGGAAAATAACTGATCAGACATATCCCCATGCATTCTGAATGGAGAGCAATCAGTTCAGGATGTCAACGGTTTTATCTCCGGCGAAAAAAACTGAAGACTTGCCGGAATGTCCCCATAGGAATGTATTAGTGCCGGATCCGTCCTTCCGGTCTGTGCATGCGCTGACCAGTAAAAATGTGATAAAAGATACAAGACGGATCCGTCTGTCCGCATGACAAGCGGAGAGACGGATTCGTTCTTGCAATGCATTTGTGAGACGGATCCGCATCCGAATTAGTCTCACAAGTGCTTTCAGCCACATCCAGATCGGCAGATCCAGCGGGCAGTTCCGACGACAGAACCGCCAGCCGGATCACACTGCCGCAAGTGTGAAAATAGCCTCACTACGGCTGTGCTCAGCACTGTACATATCATCAGAAGACAATCCCAGCCGATTTCCGTCCTTTCTTCAGCGCTCACAGCTGCAGAGGATGTGGCCGCTTCCATCGTCCTCCATCCCTTCCAGCTTCTCCAGTTTCCTAAGGACTTGCCAAAAGTTTATTAGGTGTTTAGCATCTTTGTTGCCCTTTATTACTGGAGTTTTTGCAGTGTTTTTTTTTTAGGCATTTCCAAAGTTCAAATATTGCAGGGAAGTCTACAGGAAATAGTAAACATAGTTTTTTAGGGTCAATGGCATGTTTTTTTTTTTTTAAATCATATCCCGTTCTGTTGTTTCTTGTCTCTATTTTTTAACCTCCTCTTGAAAAAATGTCAGCGAGTGTTGCTGGAGGGGGACCGAGGGGTCGGGCAGTAGATTTCTCCTCTTTCAGGATACAAGTTGAATGCGATTGTGTATGGAAGGGTCAGAGAGTCAGGCGTTTGGCCATCTCGAGTGTATGTCTACACGTCGGCGGATTTATAGCACAAGAAATGTAGATTGTGGTTTCAAAACCCATCCATGCAAAAATCTAAGCATGCGGCAGATCCACGACGTATTCACGTCAGGCATGGATTTCATGCAGTGGACTTATTCCACCGTGTCTGAACTTCCCTTATCCTGGGTCGATGGAGTTTATCTGGACGCAGATTTCATAGTAAATGTGCAATAAATCTGCACCAAAATGCACATGTCTTAGGACGCCTTCACACGCGGCAGAAGATTCTGCAACTGAAAACCAGTTCCATTCACCTTATTGGGGCTTGCAGAAATCCATGCGCTTGCTGCCCCAATCAACGAATGGAACCGATTTTTAGTCAAGAAATCTGCCGCATGTGGAGGCACCCTCACCTGCAGATTCTGACACTGGTTTTGGTGCAGATTTCATCCTATACATTGCAAAGGACTCAGGGGGGGTTTGCACTTTCAGCCCCTTCTCTAACCGGGAACAATACACAGAACAGGTTTCAGTGAGGAATAAATAGCAATAATCGTACTTTTCCAAACATTTTGATAATTATCGCAATGTGCGTGGGCTCTATGGGGGCTATTCTGATCCAGCAGATGAACATAACCCAACCGTTCCTTCATAGGAACATCTAGACCAGAAACATCAATTATTAGTGATGGTTTCTCTTTAAAGGAAGTCAACTGCTCTCCTATCTATAGACATGATGAATGCGGTTCTGGGAATTTGCATTCATTTCCACCACAGAAGAAGGTGACAATCACAGACCCAGCTGGGACCCCCAGGGCTGACTTTCACTGGAGGGTGGACATGTCTGGCTATTCAGATGGACAGGGAAGCAGAGTACGGGAAGGGTCCACACCTACCATAGAAATGCAATGAGGTCTGACCAAAGAGAAGGTTGAAGGGCGAATGAAAGAGAAATCCCTTTATAAATCTAAAGCCCCAGCTAACATCTGTTCACACTTTGGTTATTGGGCAGTTACTCCCATCAGTTCCAAGGATTTTTGGTGCCCCATGAAAGATGAGATCACCCGACAATCGAACATTACGCGGGGTAATTACTAGAAATGAGTGGTTATACTGTATGACGGGCGGATCTACTGAAAGACCCCAGATTGCTGTCCTCTACCAGAAATAAGGACTCATGGAACCCGACCCATAAACATAAGAACTCCTTGGAAATACAACCATCTTGGAGCCGCCCTCTTCTGTCACACTGGAAGCGCACATGTTCCTTGGAAGGTTGGGTGACAACCAGTATATCCATTGCTTCTGCCTTCAAAAGAGTGGTCATCCAGCTCTGCATCACCACAACACAGAATTTCTTTCCGGAGCCTGGGAAAACTTGATGACACTTTAAGGGCAGTTTTTTTTTTTAGGGGGTCTTGCAGTTTTTTGGGGCATTTAAGTTAAAAATTGCCATCTCCAGTCTATGAAAAATATGGAATGCAGGACACACATTTTTTTTGCTTCTGCTGTCTGTGTTCCTTAGGGTTCTATGGTTCTTACACATTTTGCACTGGCGTTCTTTTACCAGTAAAAAAAAAAATATAATGGCAGAATTACTGCAGTTTTTTTTTTTTTTTTGCCAGTTGTGTTTTTTTGGGGGTATTTGTTGCACAAAGTGGGGATCATTTGCAGCAGTCTGCACCTGGAATGAAAACTGCTCCAGCCCTTGACTTCTGTAGTCTTAACTCCTCTTTTGCGCCCGTTTCCAGGCATAAACTTTACTAGATTTGTCGGGGCCTGGTCCGCCCAAACACAGGTGTTAGAAAAACAGGGTCTTGCAACTTTTTTTGCCAAAAATTGGCAGAGGCCTCTTAATAAATACCCCCAGCATCTCTTACCACTGGTGTTATTTTCAAGGTGACTATAGTCTACAGAGATGATGATGATGATGGGAAACTGCCTGATGCTGCGTTATTAAAAAAAAAAGAAGCATAAGACAAAAACCACCACCTAAAGTAGGAAAACCTCAGGAATAAAAAGCGCTTGTGTGTCCTGCGTCTCATACTTCCCTTCTAACATCTGGAGCCGGTGATTTCACTGCAAAAAACGTGCAGAGAAACTGCAGATCAAATGTATTTAGTGGTGAAAGTCTATGACAGAAGAGGACAAGTGAAGAACATTAGGCCTCATTCACACATCCGTGTCCGTGCTCAAATCTGTGAGCAGGTGGTCAGTGATGCATCCGTGAAGGATCCGTGTTGGGTCTGTGTGTCAGTTTTTTGCTGTCCGTGTTTCACTGACACTGAACAGCTGAAACATAATTTTCAAAGAATCTCTTCTTAATGGTCTGTGAAACACTGATGGCATCCGTGGTTTTCACAGACCCATAGACTCTAATGGGCGTGCATCCGTGCTAAAAACACGGATGTCTGAATACACACATTGAAGTGAAGGGGACGTGTGCTGTCCATGGAGAACACGTAAAGCACACATCCGTGAAACACTGACATGTGAATGAGGCTTTAGTGTTTTTTTTTTAGGACATTTTGGAAGGGGGGGGGGGTCCTATCTTAAATATCCAGGGGACTAAGTTTACCTTCACACAGTGCGTGTTACAGCGCTTGGATTTTCTGAGCAGACTGTGCGTAATACAGAACCTGCTATCGAAGATCTCCTGTGCACGGTGCAGATATGTTCTGTGCGGAAATTGACCTGCGGGGCTTGAAATCCACAGTGTAGGATTCGCCCTTCACAATGCAAAGTGTGAGATCTGGGCAAATCTGCAAGTAAGGCCTCCTGCACACAAATGTTTTTTTTATTTTTTAATCCTGTTTACGTTCCGTTTTTTGCATTCCGTAAACGGAACCAGTCATTTCAATGGATCCGCAACGCACAAAAAATGTAAGGTACTCCGTATGCCTTCCGTTTCCGTATTTTCATTCAAACATAGAACATGTCCTATTGCCCGCAAATCACGTTTCGTGGCTCCATTCAAGTCAATGGGTCCGCAAAAAAACAAAATGCATCCGTATGTCTTTCGTATCCGTTCCGTTTTTTCGGAACCATCTATTGAAAAAGTTATGCCCAGTCCAATTTTTTTTATGTACTTACTGTTTAAACATTATTGCATGCTTCCGTTTCTGCTTGCAATCCGCAAAAAAAACGATCACAGACGTAAACCAAATGGAAAAACAGAACAGAAGCAGAATGGAAGTGGAAACACTACTGAAACAGAAAAAATTGAAAAACGGATCTGTTTAAAACAGACCTCAAAACCGAACGGTCGTGTGCAGGAGGCCTAACACATACGGATTTTGGTGCGAATTTGGTCCTCAGGCTACTTTCACACTTGCAGCAGTGTGATCCGGCGGGCAGTTACGTCGTCGGAGCTGCCCGCCGGATCTGCCGATCTGGATGTGACTGAAAGCATTTGTGATACTCATCCGGATGTGGATCCGTCTCACAAATGCATTGCAAGAACGAATCAGTTTCTCCGCTTGTCATGCGGACAGACGGATCCGTCTTGTATCTTCTTTCACATTTTTACCGGTCTGCGCATGCGCAGACCGGAAGGACGGATCGGCACTAATACATTCCTATGGGGAAAAAATGCCAGATCCGGCATTCAGGCAAGTGTTTTATCTTGCTACGGTTTTATCTTTTGCCTGATCAGTCAAAAAGACGGAACGGAAGACATCCTGATGCCTCCTGAACTGATTACTCTCCATTCAGAATGCACAGGGATAAAACTGATCAGGTCATTTCCGGTATTGAGCCCCGGTGACGGAACTCTATGCCGGAAAAGAAAAACGCAGGTGTGAAAGTAGCCTAAAACAAAGCAAAAACCATGTTGAAAATCCAGCTAAACTACACTGCCGTGTGCATGTACCCTGAGGAATTCACACACAGCAAATGTCTTTGACGGTCCCTTTCATATGAACGGAGGTCACAGAGGCACCTGCCGCAGAAAACCCCCATTCACATCTACCAAAGGGATTTTTCAGTCAAAGTCATTTCAGACCCAAATCCGCCTTGTGTGAACAAAGCCCAACTCGAGCAATGAGTGCAAACCTAATCAATTTGTTCAAATGGATAACTCTGTGTCCATGGCAACGAGACGATTGCCTCCCACCAATGGAAAACCGCTCTACTGTTCTGATCACGCCGTGTATACGATTCATGAAGTTAAGGGGAGATGCATTATAACCGGCGTACGCGCTTGTCCTGTCAGCCTGCCCGAGCACCAGAACTGAGCCAGGAGCTGCAGTGGCTCTCTGGTGTAAAGCGCTCAAGTTTTCTTCCGCATGTGTTGCTTAATGGGGGGGGGGGGGGGGGACCACTGAAGGCCACCGTCTCACAAACCAGGCCGTGCATCAAAATCTGTGACCGGCTGGCAAGCCTCGTCACAAAACAAAGAGCAGTACAACAAATGGGTTTTCTGGGTGTTCAAAGCCTCACGCACATGACCGTAGCCGGTGCCCACATTGCAGCCCGCAAACAGTTCACTTGAATGGGTCCCCAACCAGGAGATACAGTGCGGAACGGAGGCACGGAGCGGAAACCCAAGGAAGCACTATGGAGTGCTTCAGTGAGTTTTCTGTCCATTCCTCCACACTGTGCATGCGCTACTTTTTAACAATGTAGATCGCGCACCCCATTCAAGTGAATGGGTCCGTGTCCTCAGATGGCAGGCACGTGTTCGCTGCCCGTGCATTGCACTGGCATGGCCGGCACACAGTCATGTGCATGAGGCCTAAGGCCTCATGCACACGACAGTATTTTTTCACGGTCCGCAAAACGGGGTTCCGTTGTTCCGTGATCCGTGTCCGTTTTTTCTTCCGTGTGTCTTCCTTGATTTTTGGAGGTTCACCGGACCAGAAAAGTGAAAAAAAAATCAAAGTCAAGTTTGCCTTGAAAATGATAGGAAAAAAACGGACATGGATCACGGACGCGGATGACAATCTTGTGTGCCTCCGTGTTTTTTTACGGACCCATTGACTTGAATGGGTCCGCGAACCGTTGTCCGTCAAAAAAATAGGACAGGTTTTTTTGACTGACAGGAAACACGGATCACGGACGCGGATGGCAAACGGTGCATTTTCCGAGTTTTCAACGGACCCATTGAAAGTCTATGGGTCTGCAGAAAATCACGGAAAACGGAACAACGGACACGGATGCACACAACGGTCGTGTGCATGAGGCCTTATACTGATGACCTATTCTCACGATAGCCCATCAGTATCTGGGTGGGGGTCCAACGCCCAGGATGTCTCCATGGTTTTTCCACTGATATGTAAATAAACACATTAAAATCAATGGGTACGTGTGGAAAACAAGGACGACAGCATTCATACACGAATCAGCACGGTGTGAAAGAGGAGAAAGTCTATGGAAATGATTTGCTGTACAAAGGTGCAGGGGGGGGGGGGGGGAATGCATGTACCAAAACACATGATGCCACAAATGCAACCACCTAAAAAAAAACGTCACGGACAGATATCAATGCATGTATGGGAAGAAATGTAGTGTCTGCAGCCTGAAGTGGAGGAGGGGAGAGCTACTGTAGGGCTATATATAATAATAGATAGGAAATTCCCTCACTGGATGCCAGAACACAGGCTGAGCTGCTGCAGAAAACAGACGACTCCCTGTTCTGGTCAATAAAATTCCGGTGATTTTTTGGGGGGATTTAATTGTGAATTGGGAGAGCAGAAACATAAAGAGACCACAGTGAAGAGTTCTACAGCCCAGTTCACACAGCGTAATAAACACTGGTACACTGTACCATTCACAGTCTATAGCTACACTGAAACATTGTAACATTCAGTGTATAAACTACCAAACATTGTATCACATTCACTTGTATACTTATACACACTGAACCATTGTGACCTATCACCCATTGACATTGTATATATATATATATATATATATATATATATATATATATATATATATATATATATTCACCAAATGAAGAGGCAGCACTTCCAGTCATGGGTGATAGGGTGACGACCCCAAACTTTATTCCCAGCTGGGAATAAAGTTTGGGGTCGTCACCCTATCACCCATGACTGGAAGTGCTGCCTCTTCATTTGGTGAATATATATGTTGGAGGACAAGCCAGCCTCTCTGAGGAATATTGCACCCAGCGCACAACGTCTGACTGTGCTGCTGCATCATCTGTTGTATTATATATATATATATATACACACGCACACTGAGACAATGTGTAACCTTCTAGATCTGCACTGTATCACTATATATATATATATATATATATATATATATATATAGCCCCAGGACCTTGTAGATTGTGACTATGGTGCATTAGCAGTCTATAAGATAAACAGCCCTTTGTACAACACATATTAACCTCTTCCTGCCCATCATTATACACTCCTGAAATTTGATCATCTGCAATTAATAAGGCACATATTTAATGAGCTGCCTATAAAAGCTTCCTACTCCTCCTCCTGCCAATATAAAGCCATGGAGTCAGTGTGACAGTCTGCAGAGAGTCAGTGCAGTGATCTGCAGCAAGGCTTCTGTATGGGGAACAACCAGTACATAGATGGATGTGCTGCTCACCTGCTGCCATGTACAGGGGGTCCTGGGTGATGGTGAGGAGGGTGACCCTCAAATACGAGGTAAATCAGGATGTCACTGTGTCCATCCCAGGACTGCTGCTCCCTGCACAAAGCCCAGTGTGTAGACCCTATTCAGGCATAGCCACGCCCACAAGGCACATCCCTGGGCGGGGCCTGAGCTCTTACACATGACCTCATTCAGCACAGATGAGAGCTCCTTGTCTCTGTGTCATTAAAGGGGTATTCCCATCACAATGATCACAGCCTAATCTGGCAATGATGTGACAGTGATCATTTTTGTAAATATAATCTATTAGCCAATTCCCACCCTTTATAAAATTCTTCCCCATCTTACCCATTGGTTTCCCCCTAGTTACAGCCACATCTCGCCTGCCGAATGCAGGGGCCGCGCATGCGCAGATGATTCAAAGCGATCCAGTGGCTGGCCTCTACTTTCATTCATGTACTCTCACGGCGCCGGGCGGCTGTGCATGCGCTGATCTTGCTTCCTTTGTGCTAGAGCCGCGCATGCATGGCTTCGTTTTGGACGCGGCACAAAGAAATGAAGATCAGCGCCGGGCGGCCGTGCATGCGCAGATCCTTATTCCTTTGTGCCGTGTCAGGCTACTTCTCAGAGCCTCCTCAGTGCCTTCATCTGCAGGAGCAGAGGACAGGAGGCAGGATGGGGTCAGGCTCTGCACAGCAGCGTGCCTGATCCGGGGGGCTCCAGCAATGGAGTGGTGGGGGATTTATGCTGCTCCCTTCTGGTTGTGTTCATAGTGGCTGCTGCATTATTGGATGAAGGGACACAGAGGGGGGGACACTGAATGGAGGGACACAGAGGGGAGGACACTGAATGGAGGGACACAGAGGGGAGGACACTGAATGGAGGGACACAGAGGGGAGGACACTGAATGGAGGGACACAGAGGGGGGGACAGTGAATGGAGGGACACAGAGGGGAGGACACTGAATGAAGGGACACAGAGGGGAGGACACTGAATGAAGGGACACAGAGGGGAGGACACTGAATGAAGGGACACAGAGGGGAGGACACTGAATGAAGGGACACAGAGGGGAGGACACTAAATGGAGGGACACAGAGGGGAGGACACTGAATGGAGGGACACAGAGGGGAGGACATTGAATGAAGGGACACAGAGAGGGGGACACTGAATGGAGGGACACAGAGGGGGGACACTGAATGGAGGGACACAGAGGGGAGGATATTGAATGGAGGGACGCAGAGGGGAGGACACTGAATAGAGGGACACAGAGGGGAGGACATTGAATGGAGGGACGCAGAGGGGAGGACACTGAATGGAGGGACACAGAGGGGGGACACTGAATGGAGGGACACAGAGGGGAGGATATTGAATGGAGGGACGCAGAGGGGAGGACACTGAATAGAGGGACACAGAGGGGAGGACATTGAATGGAGGGACGCAGAGGGGAGGACACTGAATGGAGGGACACAGAGGGGAGGACATTGAATGGAGGGACACAGAGGGGAGGACACTGAATGGAGGGACACAGAGGGGGAGGACACTGAATGGAGGGACACAGAGGGGAGGACATTGAATGAAGGGACACAGAGGGGGAGGACACTGAATGGAGGGACACAGAGGGGAGGACACTGAATGGAGGGACACAGAGGGAAGGACATTGAATGGAGGGACACAGAGGGGAGGACACTGAATGGAGGGACACAGAGGGGGAGGACACTGAATGGAGGGACACAGAGGGAAGGACATTGAATGGAGGGACACAGAGGGGAGGACACTGAATGGAGGGACACAGAGGGGGAGGACACTGAATGGAGGGACACAGAGGGGAGGACATTGAATGAAGGGACACAGAGGGGAGGACACTGAATGGAAGGACACAGAGGGGAGGACACTGAATGGAGGGACACAGAGGGGAGGACACTGAATGGAGGGACACAGAGGGGAGGACACTGAATGGAGGGACACAGAGGGGAGGACACTGAATAGAGGGACACAGAGGGGAGGACACTGAATGGAGGAACACAGAGGGGAGGACACTGAATGGAGGAACACCGAGGGGAGGACATTATGAAGTGGAGAGATTGGAGGGACATTGCGTCCCCTGTGTCCCTCCATTCCATAATGGAGTTCATCCTGAATTCCTTTATTGTCCTATAGTAATATCGTTGGTGGATTTGGTGTTGCATTTATTCAAATAAAAATGATACTCACCTATTTTGAAGTTGTTCTGGTCCTCCGATACCTGTCCGGCACGTCCTCTCTCTCCACTTCTGTCTCCAAAGTCTTCGGGCGGCCGCACATGCGCTGATCTTCAGATACAGCTCTGCTACATCTGTCTTCCTCTACACTACCAGCACTGTGTTTGAATCACTTTATATACAGCTCTGCTACATCTGTCTTCCCCTCCCCCAATAGCACTCTAGCTGAACTGCTTCTTATACAGCTCTGCTACATCCGTCTTCCTCTACACTACATTTCATTCTTGGTGTCTAATTCATGAAACTCAGTGTTCCTCCATTCCATATTGGCGTCCCATGTGTCCCTCCATAGGACATGAAGTGGAGGTCCTGGTAGTGTAGAGGAAGACAGATGTAGCAGGGCTGTATCGAAAGTTGATCAGCCAAAGTGCTAGTGGTGGAGACAGATATAGCAGAGCTGCATCGGAAGCTTTTCATCCACAATGCTAGTGGTTGAAACAGATGTAGCAGAGCTGTATAGGAAGCTTTTCATCCACAATGCTAGTGGTGGACAGGAGACAGATGTAGCAGAGCTGTATAAGGAGTTGATCAGCCAAAGTGCTAGTGGTGGAGACAGATGTAGCAGAGCTGTATAGGAAGCTTTTCAACCACAATGCTAGTGGTGGAGGGGGAGGCAGATGTAGCAGAGCTGTATATAAAGCTGTTCAGCAACAGTACTAGTGGGGGAAGGGAATAGATAGATGTAGCAGAGATGTATATGTGGAGGTTTAGACACAATGCTGGTGGTAACGAGAAATAGACAGATGTAGCAGAGCTGTATATAAAGCTGTTCAGCCACAGTGCTAGTGGGGGAAGGGAATAGACAGATGTAGCAGAGCTGTATATGAAGCGTTGCAGCCTCAGTGCTGTTGTGATAGAGAGATAGACAGATGTAGCAGAGCTGTATATGAAGCTGTTCAGACATAGTACTAGTGGGGGAACGGAATAGACAGATGTAGCAGTGCTGTGTATGAAGCTTTTTAGACACAGTGCTAATGGGGGAGTGGAATAAAGATGTAGCAGAGCTGTATAGGAAGCCATTTAGCCAAAAAACTGATGTTAGGGGTCTGGGGAAGACACATGTAGCAGAGCTCTATATGCATCTATACAGATACATAGTGTAAGGTTTATACACAACTATAGTACAGCTATAATGGAAACAAATCTGCATCAGTGCTGGTAGGTGGGGGTTGGTCATGTTTTATGGGAGTCAAAAGCACAGATTAAGGGTCCATTCACAAGTCTGCAAATTCGTTCCGCATTTTACGAAACGGAATTGCAGACCCATTCATTTCTATGGGGCAGCACGATGTGCTGCCCGGGTCTGCAATTCTGTTCCCGAAAAAAATAGAACATGCCTTATTCTTGTCCGCAATTGCGGACAAGGTTAGGCATTTTCTATTAAGTGCCGGCGATGAGCATGTTTTGCGGATCCGCGGACATGTGAATGGACCCTTAAAGTCTACTAGCTAACATGCTTTTGGGCTAATGTATAATATGGAATATTGTTTTTGCTGCCCAGAATGGGTTTGTAAAAGATAAGACTGAGATTTTGTGTGTAAAACTGTGCATGACAGCCACGTGTTACTGTACACTGAGCTCACTTATCACAGCTCTGAGCGTTCCCCCTGCAGGGGGAGGGGCCTCACAGACACTGCAGGCTGCCAGGCTGATGACTCATCCTGTCCACATGAACGAGCACGCAAGGGAGGGATCTGTGGATGACACTGTTATGGGGGATATGTGGATGACACACTGTTATGTGGATCTGTGGATGACACTGTTATGGGGGATATGTGGATGACACTGTTATGGGGGATATGTGGATGACACTGTTATGGGGATCTGTGGATGACACACTGTTATGTGGATCTGTGGTTGACACTGTTATGGGGGATCTGTGGATGACACACTGTTATGGGGGATCTGTGGATGACACACTGTTATGTGGATCTGTGGATGACACACTGTTATGGGGGATCTGTGGATGACACACTGTTATGTGGATCTGTGGATGACACTGTTATGGGGGATATGTGGATGACACTGTTATGGGGATCTCTGGATGACACTGTTATGGGGGATCTGTGGATGACACTGTTATGGGGGATCTGTGGATGACACTGTTATGGGGATATATGTGGATGACACTGTTATGGGGGATATGTGGATGACACTGTTATGGGGATCTGTAGATGACACACTGTTATGGGGGATCTGTGGATGACACTGTTATTGGGGATCTGTGGATGACCCTGTTATGGGGCATATGTGGATGACACTGTTATGGGGGATATGTGGATGACACTGTTATGGGGATCTGTGTATGACACACTGTTTTGGGGAATCTGTGGGTGACACTGTTATGGGGGATCTGTGGGTGACACACTGTTATGGGGGATCTGTGGGTGACACACTGTTATGGGGGATCTGTGGGTGACACACTGTTATGGGGATCTGTAGGTGACACTGTTTTAGGGGATCTGTGGATGACACACTTATGGGGGTCCCTCTGTCTGTGGCAGTCCCTGTTATGGGGTTCCTATGTCTGTGTCTGTCCCTGTTATGGGGGTCCCTCTGTCTCTAGATGACCCTGTTATGGGGGTCCCTCTGTCTGTGGCTGTCCCTGTTATAGGGGGTCTGTCTGCGGCAGTCCCTGTTATGGGGCCCCCTGTCTGTCCCTGTTATGGGGGTCCCTCTGTTTGTGGCTGTCCCTGTTATAGGGGGTCCCTTTGTATGTGGCTGTCCATGTTATAGGGGGTCCCTCTGTCTGTCCCTGTTATAGGGGTCCCTTTGTCTGTCCCTGTTATGGGGGTACTTCTGCATGTGGCTGCCCCTGTTATGGGGGTTCCTTTGTCTGTGGCTGTCCCTGTTATGGGGGTTCCTTTGTCTGTCCCTGTTGTAGGGGGTCTCTTTGTCTGTGGCATCCCTGTTATGGGGGTACTTCTGTATGTGGCTGTCCCTGTTATGGGGGTACTTCTGTATGTGGCTGTCCCTGTTATGGGGGTCCCTTTGTCTGTGGTTGTCCCTGCTATGGGGGTTCCTTTGTCTGTCCCTGTGATGAGGGGTCCCTCTGTCTGTGGCTGTCCCTGTTATGAGGGGTTCCTCTGTCTGTGGCTGTCCCTGTTATGGGGGGGGGGGGGGGGGGGGTTCCTCTGTCTGTGGCTGTCCCTGTTATGGGGGGTGTCCCTCTGTCTGTGGCTGATCCTGTTATGGGGCGTGTCCCTCTGTCTGTGGCTGTCCCTGTTATGGGAGTCCCTCTGTCTCACTCTCTAGATGACCCTGTTATAGGGGGTCCCTCTGTCTGTGGCTGTCCCTGTTATAGGGGGTCCCTCTATCTGTGGCTGTCCCTGTTATGGGGGGTCCCCTGTCTGTGGCTGTCCCTGTGATGGGGGGGTCCCTCTGTCTGTGGCTGTCCCTGTTATGGGGGGTGTACCTCTGTCTGTGGCTGTCCCTGTTGTGGGGCGTGTCCCTCTGTCTGTGGCTGTCCCTGTTATGGGGTACCCTGTCTGTGTCTGTCCCTGTTATGGGGGGTCCCTCTGTCTGTGGTTGTCCCTGTTATGGGGGGTGTCCCTCTGTCTGTGGCTGTCTCTGTTATGGGGCGTGTCCCTCTGTGGCTGTCCCTGTTATGGGGCCCCTCTATCTGTGGCTGTCCCTGTTATGGGGCGTGTCCCTCTGTCTGTGGCTGTCTCTGTTATGGGGCGTGTCCCTCTGTCTGTGGCTGTCCCTGTTATGGGGTATCCTGTCTGTGTCTGTCCCTGTTATGGGGCGTGTCCCTCTGTCTGTGGCTGTCCCTGTTATGGGGTACCCTGTCTGTGTCTGTCCCTGTTATGGGGCGTGTCCCTCTTTCTGTGGCTGTCCCTGTTATAGGGGGTCCCTCTGTCTGTGGCTGTCACTGTTATAGGGGGTCCCTCTGTCTGTGGCTGTCCCTGTTATGGGGCGTGTCCCTCTGTCTGTGGCTAGCCTAGCCCTGTTATGGGGCGTGTCCCTCTGTCTGTGGCTGTCCCTGTTATGGGGGTCCCTCTGTCTCACTCTCTAGATAACCCTGTTATAGGGGGTCCCTCTGTCTGTGGCTGTCCCTGTTATGGGGCCCCTCTATCTGTGGCTGTCCCTGTTATGGGGCGTGTCCCTCTGTCTGTGGCACTATGGTAACGCGCACTCTGAACTCGGATGTGTCACGTGATCTCTGCAGAATCATCATGGCGGCTCGCAGTGTGTTCGCTCCTGGACTGTTCAGGGACAAAGTCGCCATCGTGACCGGAGGGGGCTCCGGGATCGGGAAAGCCATCGCGGCCGAGCTGCTGGCACTAGGTGAGGAGTCCGGGTCTCCGGATGACACGACATTGCTGCTCCTGCTGGCGGTGACATAAGACTCCTGCACCCCTCAGTCCGATGTAAAACTACAAGTCCCAGCATGCAGTGCGGCTCACAGAGGTCGGCGCCGCGTGCTGGGGCTTGTAGTTCTCCGGCTGTTGGTCAGGTACAAGAGCTTCCTTCCATCCTGTAGTTTACCAGGACGAGACATAAGATGGGCTGAGGGGTCCCTGGGGAGTCCGCATACCCCTATAACAGGGTCAGCCTCACACTCATCTATATGGAAGGGATTTTCTGAATTATCTGCCCTGTCCGATTTCACCCTCATTTACTGACAGCAAGCAGAGATCTTGGCTACCAATAAGGTAAGGCTACCAAAAGACAACTGACTAGTGACTGACCCCCATTCATTTCTGCTGTGACCCTGCTGTCCTCCATGCTTTACACTGGTTGCTCTTGTTGTGTCTCTGCAGGCTGCAGCGTCGTCATTGCCTCCCGCAAACTGGAGCGGTGTAAAGAGACCGCCCGGGATCTGGTGTCACAGATCAGCCCCCCGGACCCCTCCATGGTGACCGCTCTGCAGTGTAACATCCGCAAGGAGGAGGAGGTGAGCGGTCAGGCCTTCAGCAGCACAGAGGACTTCAGCAGGGCGGATCATGTCAGAGAGGAGAACACACCTCATTTCAACTCTGTGCAGACATGCCTATTAACCCCCGCCCTGCCAGTGCTGTCCTCAGTCACCTCGGTGCAGTCTATCGGGCTACTTTCACACTAGTGTCAATTCGCTCATCCCTAGTCATGACCCCCGTGCAAGTCAATGGGGACAGATCTGTTTTCTCTGCCACAATCGAAAACGGATTCGTCCCCCACTGACTATTAATGGAGTTCATGACGGATCCGTCTTGGCTATGTTAAAGATAACGGATGCGGATGGTTGTATTATCAGTAACGGATCCAGTGAAAACACTAGTGTGAAAGTCGCCTTATTCCGGCTGCCTCTCGCCATGTTTGCCGTGCTGCGGCCGGACCTCCGGACCGCTCCCATTGTAGTCAATGGGGCTGGGCAGGATGCCGCTAGTGTGAAGCTAGCCTTAACCCCCACCATGCCAGTGCTGTCCTCATTCACCTCAGGTGCTGTCTATTAACCCCCACCCTGCCGGCTCTCTCCTCATTCACCTCGGGTGCAGTCTATTAACCCCCACCTTGCCGGCTCTCTCCTCATTTACCTCGGGGGCAGTCTATTAACCCCCACCCTGCCTGAACTCTCCTCATTTACCTTGGGTGCAGTCTATTAACCCCCACCCTGCCGGCTCTCTCCTCATTCACCTCAGGCGCTGTCTATTAACCCCCACCATGCCGGATCTCTCCTCATTCACCTCAGGGGCAGTCTATTAACCCCCACCTTGCCTGCACTCTCCTCATTTACCTTGGGTGCAGTCTATTAACCCCCATTCTGCCTGCACTCTCCTCATTTACCTCAGGGGCAGTCTATTAACCCCCACCCTGCCGGCTCTCTCCTCATTCACCTCAGGGGCAGTCTATTAACCCCCACCTTGCCTGCACTCTCCTCATTTACCTTGGGTGCAGTCTATTAACCCCCATTCTGCCTGCACTCTCCTCATTTACCTCAGGGGCAGTCTATTAACCCCCACCCTGCCGTCTCTCTCCTCATTCACCTCAGGTGCAGTCGCTGGTGAAATCCACTTTAAACCTTTACGGTCGCATCGACTTCTTGGTCAACAATGGCGGAGGACAATTCCCGAGTCCAAGCGAAGCAATTACTTCGAAAGGCTGGAACGCCGTGGTGGAGACCAACCTGACCGGCACCTTCTATTGCTGCAGAGAAGGTGAGTATTAAAGGGCTTGTCCAAAACAGGAATAACGCACAATCAGCGCCGGCGAGGTGGAGTTATGGAAACAGCGGAGCACCGGGCACTTGACCGTTTCTGCCTCTCCAGGCCGCTGCGTACTGTGGGTTATTCCCATCCCCTCCATGAAAGCGACAAGCCCTTAAAAGGAAATATGTCCGGGGCTGGCTGCACTGGCCCTTGAGTGGCGGTGCATCCTTAAAGGGGTCTTCTGGGCTACAGATACTAATGACCTATTCTCCGGATAAGTCATCAGTATCAGATCTGTGGGGGTCTGACTCCCAGCACCTCCACCAATCAGCTGTTTCGAGCCGCAGTATCGGAGTGGAAGGCTCCATACACTGGGGCACATTCACTCAGGGACTTAGACATAAAAAGTGTCTCAAGTCTCCTTTTTTGTCTGGCCGTGCGACAATATTTTGTTGCACGGCCTGTTTTGTGCTACGTACGCCAGTTCTGTGTGACGGGTGGGCAGCTCGGCTCCTATTGAAGTGAGGAAGACGGCCTTCGGCCTCTTTATACAGCACCTGGCACAGCGCCACCCATTGTATACTGTCCGTGCCTGGTATAGCAGCTCAGTCCCGATCATTTGAATAGCAGCAGAAACATCATGTGACCAATAGATGAGACGTCATTGGACGAGGAAGAGTCCACAGGGCTTTAACCCCTCATGATCAGATATCGGTGGCCTATCCTGATGATAGGTCATTGATGTGTAAATCCCAGAAAACCCCCTTTAAATGCTACCCAGCCATAGATACATCTGACCCTGCGGAGTACACAGCCCAGCAGCGAGTGATAGAACAGCCAATAGGAGCTGCAGGGGTTAACAGGGCAAGAGCCGGGGACATTAAGTCACAAGTCCCTGTCACCTGCAGCTGAGATCCGGCAGAGAGTCACCCCCCCCCCCCACCTCTGTAAATAGAGGAAGGTTCACATGGGTTTGGAGATTGTGAGGACCAATCAGGCGGAGGCAGACGCAAGGCATTATGGGACTTGTAGGAAATGGCCTCTCTAGTGTCACGTGGGCCCTTCTGGATCCCTCTCACCTTCTCTACTGTGCGACCAGAAAATGAACGAAAAGGGGCCACTGCGCAGTAAGAGCCGCTATTAACCCTTCCTGCAGTCTTCTTTCACATCTGCGGTCCAGCCTTCCGGCGGGCTGTTCCGCTGCAGCGGTTTTTGTCCGGCCAATTCTCGCTCTAGTTGATGGGGCCGGCGGGCATTCCGGTAACGTCTGACAATGCCGGATCCAGAGAGCCTTAAAGGGGTCTCCTGGTTATAAAAATATTTTAAGTGATGCCCGCAGCCAGCCTGCTGAAACATACTTACCCGCTTCCCGCCGCTCCCGTCCTCTACTGTCTTCATCTTCCAGTCCCTGCGCTGTTTATATCCAGCTATAGCTATGGTCACGGGCACCGCTCCAGCCAATGACTGGCTTCAGTGGCACTTGCTGCTTGTGGCGACATCACTGGCTGGAGCGGTGCATGAGCCAGCTATAGCCAGCGGGATAGCGGGGACCGCAGCGGCGTGGAGGAGATCAGTATAAATCTTCTGTTTCAAGAGGAAGGCTTCGGTCATTAGTTAAAATATAATTATAACCAGATAACCCCTTTAAGAATTAAAGGACAACCGTTTAACATGTCCACCTGCATCCGCTGTATGTAGGAGGCAGACGTAGCTGAGCTTTAGATCCCGCCGCTGATAAAAGATGGCGGCTATGATGGTTTCTACCCATCACCAGAAGCGACCTCCACGATAGCCTCAAATCAATCTCTGCTTGGTGGATATGGCTCCCCAAGGAATACCTACATCGGCAGAAACTATCCCTCTTGACCACCTGAATAACCCTAAAGAGCTGAGCCCCCTCCCCAATAAAGGGTGACCCCCACAGAGTGCCCCAGTAACCCTACATGACCCCAAACCCAGAACAGCATAGGACCAGATAGGTTGTAATACATAGTACTGCCACCTGGTGCCACGACTAAGAAACAGCGCCCCAGTGTGTTTCAGTAGATTACTGTGACTTCATCAGGGATAAAACACATATGATCCAGGTAGATGGCGGGGGCACATAGGGCAATCTCACCATAGCTAGTGTCAGGGCACATAACTTAGCTTCGGCACCCCCACCCTACCCCCAGGGGTAGGAACCGGTCTATCCTTCCAGTGTGTGTCATTAAAAGTGCACCTAACCTTTCAGATGACTTTTCAGAATATGCTGCCTTATGTGTATACAGGAGTGATAAGACTACGACTTGTGTCTGACATTTTAACATATGCCCCTCTGCAGGCTCCATCTTGAATTCTCAGTTGCCTCTGAGCGGAGGGGTGTAGATCAGCCGTAATAATGTCTGCCCATAGACTACACATGATGACAGCAGATCCTGCTTCCTAGCTCTCGCTCACTCAGTCAGAACCATGTAGAACATTATAGAGAAGGACTGAGTAGTATAGATGTGAATAAAGCACTTGAAGTGAGATATAACACTTACTATGGCTGCTGCAGCCTCTGTGCCTGTGTCCCCCTCACTGCAGCTCCATCCTCCCCATCCCCTCTCCATATACTTCTACTAGGTGCTGTAATCTGATCCCTCAGTGAGCGGGCAGTCTGCTTTGATCTCACAAGACTAGTTAAGGATGGGGGGGGGGAGCTGATAACTGGAGAACAAGGCATTTTTATCTGATATGATCTATTACAAAGGTTCTTCTCCTTTGTGCTGGAGCTGTGGCTGAGCTGGTTCTGATGTCTGACCCCTGAGAATCCAAAGAATCCGCCACTGAATAAAGACCCTGACGCCCCCAACATCTCCTCCGTCTAAAGCCTGTACCATTATAGCATCGCCTGGTTATTCATGATAAAATGAGGAGCCACCTTACAGCTGCCCTTTCTTCTGCCCCGTGGAGGTAGATCACCGAGCGTGACAGTTGTCTTTTTTTCGTGTAGTGTACAACACATGGATGAAGGAGCATGGCGGCGCCATCGTGAACATTGTGGCAGACATGTGGAAGGGATTTCCTGGCATGGCGTAAGCTTCCCATTGTACAAAAACCTAATGTAGGAAAAAACGGATTACTGCCTCCATTATAAGCTGTCAGGATGTGTCTGGTGCTGACTGTGTCCAGTGACAACCAGCAGAATAGTGAGTGCAGCTCTGGAGTATAATACAGGATTTAACTCATGATCAATACAGGATAAGTAATGTATGTACACAGTGACTGCACCAGCAGAATAGTGAGTACAGCTCTGGAGTATAATACAGAATGTAACTCAGGATCAGTACAGGATAAGTAATGTATGTACACAGTGACTGCACCAGCAGAATAGTGAGTGCAGCTCTGGAGTATAATACAGGATGTAACTCAGGATCAGTACAGGATAAGTAATGTATGTACACAGTGACTGCACCAGCAGAATAGTGAGTGCAGCTCTGGAGTATAATACAGGATGTAACTTGGGATCAGTACAGGATAAGTAATGTAATGTATGTACACAGTGACTGCACCAGCAGAATAGTGAGTGCAGCTCTGGAGTATAATACAGGATGTAACTCGGGATCAGTACAGGATAAGTAATGTATGTACACAGTGACTGCACCAGCAGAATAGTGAGTGCAGCTCTGCAGTATAATACAGGATGTAACTCAGGATCAGTACAGGATAAGTAATGTAATGTATGTACACAGTGACTGCACCAGCAGAATAGTGAGTGCAGCTCTGCAGTATAATACAGGATGTAACTCAGGATCAGTACAGGATAAGTAATGTATGTACACAGTGACTGCACCAGCAGAATAGTGAGTGCAGCTCTGCAGTATAATACAGGATGTAACTCAGGATCAGTACAGGATAAGTAATGTAATGTATGTACACAGTGACTGCACCAGCAGAATAGTGAGTGCAGCTCTGCAGTATAATACAGGATGTAACTCAGGATCAGTACAGGATAAGTAATGTATGTACACAGTGACTGCACCAGCAGAATAGTGAGTGCAGCTCTGCAGTATAATACTGGATGGTTTGGGACTCCAGTGTTTGGTGCTTACATTCCCAGCTGTGTTTTTGGGTGATAGGCACACGGGAGCAGCACGAGCCGCTGTGGACAACCTGACAAAAAGCCTCGCTATTGAATGGGCTCACACTGGTGTCCGGATCAATTCTGTTGCTCCTGTAAGTATCTTGGATTTTTCTATTGTTATTATAACTACATCTTATTACCTGGTGATATCTGTCCGATTTCTCTACGCTGTCAGAAGAATAGTGAAAGCAGCTCTGAATGTGACCAGAATATTAGAGCTGGTGAGAAGTATACATTCTGTAGATTCAGCCTGGTAATCCGGAGTCCTGCACCAGATTAACAGGATTTTACCTGAACCTGCTGCTCTTCATGGGACACTTCAGAGAAATCGTGATCGACTTTCAGCAGCAGAATAGTCGTACCGTGTGGACGCACCATAACGTTCTATGAAAGGGGTTGTCCAAGTTATTTTTACTGATTACCTGTCCTTAGGATAGGTCACCGATATCAGATCAGTGGAGGTTCGACACCCGGCACCTCAGCCGATCAGCCGTGCCAGCGCTGCCTTCTCTTCATTGTTTCCCTGCTCACCATCGCAACGGCAGCAGTGATCGGTGTAATTACAAGAAGCCGCTCCATTCACTTCAATGGGGCGGCTCGTACCTAGTCAAGTGAGTACTACAGAGCCGTCCCACTGAAGCGAATGGGGCGGCTTCTTGTAATTACACCGATCACTGCTGCCGTTGCGATGGTGAGCAGGGAAACAATGAAGAGAAGGCAGCGCTGGCACGGCACACACCTTCTCTTCAACCAGCTGATTGGCAGAGGTGCCGGGTGTCGAACCCCCACTGATCTGATATTGATAACCTATCCTGGGGACAGGTCATCAATAAAAATAACTTGGACAACCCCTTTAATCTTTCATTAATTGCCTGACTATTAAATGGTTGTTAAAAAACACCTGATCACATTAAATACTGGATTATTGGAATTTCGCTTACATTTTTGCACAACGCTAAATGCGAGACTGTCGCCTGTCTCTGCTGTACGCTCTAACGTCATAGTTGGGGATGAGCGAATTTCAAATTTTGAAATTCGTTTTCGGTTCGTGTTTACTGAATTGTGTTATGGATTCCGTTACCACGGACCATAACGCAATTCCATGATGGAATGCCTTTAGAGACATTCCGTTATTTATTCTGTCATAATAGAAGTCTATGGGCTGCAAAACGGATCCGTCCCGTTTACATTATGCAGGACAGGACTCCAGCATAACGTAACCGGATGGATCCATTATGCAGCCCATAGACTTCTATTATGACGGAATGCCTCTAAAGGCGTTCCGTTACGCATTCAATCATGGAATTGCGTTATGGTCCGTGGTAACAGAATCCATAACACAATTCAGTAAATGCCACAACACAAACCGCACACAAACTTAAAAATATAAAAATTCGCTCATCCCTAGTCATAGTGATCCCAACCACAGGTTACTTACCTCTTGATTCTGTATTTTGCAGGGAACCATCTTTTCGAAGACTGCCACTGAGAATTACGGAGACATGGGGCCCAATATGTTCCACAGCTTTATCCCTAATATTCCAGCTAAGAGACTCGGACTCCCTGAAGAGGTAGGAAGGGTCCGGGCTGAGGTCTCCAGGTCACGTTACACCCATTAGCATCTTTCTTCAGATCTTCCTGGGCTCCTGCAGGAGTATCTGAAGTTTCGGTTCTCTCCCATACAGATCTCGCCGATGGTTTGTTTCCTGTTGTCTCCTGCCGCTTCCTTCATCACTGGAGAGACTGTGAAGGTCGACGCCGGGCAAAGCCTGTACCACAGCAGTTGGCAAGTGCCAGGTAGGAGATACGTCCCCACAGGGGCCTAGTTCTGCGGCTACAGAAAACCACATTGCGGTTCCACGTGATAAAAAAAAAAAGATTCATTTTTTCAGGGCACTTTCGTATGTTACAGTTTTCCCTATAAAACAAGCTCTGAAAAATGCAAAATCCATCCACTGACAAAGGCCAAGAGAGCGTCTCTTCAGCCCCCACCGAGCCGGTATACAGTGATATGTGACTACGGGGCCCCAGCTGCAGGGTTCAGTTTTTAGTGTCTTCTGAGCTGTCACCTTAATTAAAGGGGTGCAGCATTATATCAGACCTCCCAGAGTGGTGATCGTACTTACCTGGTCTCCGCTGCTGGGTGGCCGGCCTTTCATCTCCTAAATGTCAGAAGTAAAAGTCCTGTTGTTTTCTGCCCCCTAGAGGAGGTTGGCGAGATTGACACAGATCAGCTTTGTCTTTCTTTGTTAATAGTTAAAGGGGTTATCCATAAAATGATAATGATGACCTCCGGATAGGTCATCATTATCAGATTGGCGGGGGTCCTGAGTTCCGGCACCCCCGCCGATCAGCTCCCAGCAGCTTTCGAAGCACATCGCTGACTGATGTACGTTGACATCGCATGACCTACGAAGAGGTCGCATCACTCATTGAGCGCCCTACCATGGTGGGCGGCCGCCTTAGGAATACCTCGCCTGTGATTATAACTTTGCACTTCTAGGGATTGGCCTCGTTCCTCACGCACTTTGTCCTCCCTTTTCAGATCACAGCAGGTGGCCAGAGGCTCCAGATGGGGAGAACGCCAAAGCTTTGAAGAAAATGATTGCAGACATCCCCTCTCCAAAGATGTGATGTCTGGGGCTGGGCTCTGGAAGGTCGCCATGCCACCTGGCTTAATTGCCAAGCTGAACGAATGCACTAATGAACGTGATGCCTTATTATCAGATGACTGGGTAAATGCAGAATAGAAATGGCCAGACCCAACAACCATCTAATGTGTATGGGGGGGGGGGTCTTCTGACTCTTCCCTGATGGCAGGGGTTGGGGGAGATGAGGATTGGACAAGTTGGATTTCATCATGGCTGATTCTTTTATTCTCAGCGGAGAAAAAACAAGTGCTTTCTCCCCATTCTGCAAACATGCATGCTCAGCTGAGCTTGCATGTGTATGAAGGGAGAGAGAGCTGCTGGCCAAACGCTCTAATGTGCATGGCTGGCCTAAAGATAGGGATACACTTGGACTTTGATGAATCGCTCCTACATTTCTAAGAGATTTCAAAGAATTTTTGAGCATGTGATTGGGCGGGTACCACTGTAAGAATAGAGTGACGGTCAGACATGTGCGCTGCCGCTCCGGGCATCTCTATAGGACTGCCGGGGACAGCTGAGTGGAGTGTCAGTGTGCATGCATGACCACGGCTTCATTCATACAGTGGCACCCCCGCCATTGAATCACACGTTTATAATGTACACTGCACTCAGAAAGTCTTCAGACACTTTCACTTTTTTCACGTTTTGTTATGTTGCTACTTGTGCTAAAATAAAACAAAATCAGGTTTTCCCATCATTCTGTACTGAATTCCCCCATAATGAGAAAGCGAAAACAGAATTTTAGAAATATTTGCAAATTTATTAAAAAGGAAATAACAAAAATTTCATATGGACATAAGTCTTCAGCCCCTTTTACTCGGGTCTTAGTTGAAGACCCATTGGCAGTGATTCCATTCCATGGGGATGATACCACAAGGTTTACACCTGGATTTGGGGATTTCGTTCCATTCTTCTCTGCAGATCCTCTCCAGCTTTGTCAGGTTGGCTGGGGGCCCTCGTGGACAATGATGTTCCATTGCATTCAGGGCTCTGGCTGGGCCACTCAAGGACATTCGCAGAGCTGTCCATAAGACGCTCCTTCCTTGTCTTGGCTGTGTGCTTAGGGTCATTGTCTGAGGTCCAGAGCTCTGGATCAGGCTTCCAATAAAGGTTATGTACACGTTTTGGGGCAGTTATAAATTATTGCATTGTACTCATTTTGAGCTTAAATAATTTTTTTCAATTGGCCTTTATGAAAAATATTGAGCCCCTGTCTCTGTACAGCCTTGAGATTTTGTAGTAGCATGCTCTGTGTTTTCACTGTAGCTCAGCTGACGGCTCCTTATCTCTGCTCTCTGACATTATAAGCACTCATTATAACTCAATTCTTATCTTACTTATAAGAATGTGGCTTAAACAAGTCTTTATGACCAATTAACAATTTAGAGATAAGGGTTCTTAGATGACACAAAGTTAAGATAAAAAGTACAATTCACACCACTAGACAAATAGTTAACCCTTTGTGACAAAACGGCTGAATTTGTTTTAGTAAAGACCAATTAAAAAAAATTAGTTTTAGCCAAATGAGTAAAAGGCAATCATAAAAATGTTGCCCCTGAAGGTGTACATAGCCATAGGAATATTTCTGTAGTTTGCTCCATTCAGCTTTCCCTCCACCCTGACCGGTCTCCCTGCCCCCCAGCTTGCAAGATGCTGTCACCATTGCTTCACTGTAGGGATTGTATTAGGCAGGTGATGAACGGCGCCTGGTTTCCGCCAGACATGACGCTTAGAATTGAGGCCAAAAAAGTTCCATCTTGGTTTCATTTATGTGTCTTTTACTGGTAAGAGGCTTCTTTCTGCCAGATTGGTGGAGGCTGCGGTGATGGTCGACTTTCTGGAAGTTTCTCCCATCTGCACACAGGATCTCTGGAGCTCAGCCATGAGTGACCATTGGGTTCCTGGTTACCTCTCTTACCAAGTCTCCCCTGATTACTTGCAGCAGAAATGTTTTTGTCCTCGTCTCCAGATCTGAGCCTCCACACAATCCTGTCTCTGAGATCTATAGGCAGTTCTTTCTTCCTCATGGCTTGGTTTTGGCTCTGATGCATCGTCAGCTGTGAGACCTGATACAGACGGGGCTGTGTCTTTCCAAATTGTGTCCAATCTGCTTAATTTACCACAGGTGTCTCCAATCAAGGTGCAGAACATCTCAAAGATGATCAAGAGAAATGGGAGGCCCCGGAGCGAAATGTCAAGTGTCACAGCAAAGGGGCTGAATGTCCATGATAAACTTTAGTTTTACTTTTTTTAAATAATATTACAAACATTTCTAAAATCTTGTTTTCCCCTCGTCGTTATGGGGTATTGAGAGCAGAATGATTGGAGGAAACTGGATTTTTTAAAATTTTATTTAAGATTTTAGCTCAAGGAGCAAAATAACAAAATGTTCAAAAGCAAAAGGGTCTGAAGACTTTCCAAATGCAGTGTATCCTGTGGATGGGTGATACTTTCTTATGCAGAGATCACCCCTTTAAGGATGCTTATGTGTAAAGATGGAAGCATCGCTGCACAGAACAAGATGTAGCTGAGCCGACTGTGTGACATAGACTCTGTCACTACACTGTAAGGCAGAAAGGTCAGTGATTGGTTATTCTCCTGGACCTGCTGGATTATTACGTCTTCTGGATTACTAGACGGATAGCGATATTGAACTCAAACTGATTTGTTTGACGCAGAGAAAGAAAACCACGTAGTCCTTGTTTCTGATGCCTCCTGATTTTGACACCTCACACTGCCATTTGTTACTGCCATATTCATCGGGGGTGGGGGTGTCCCTCTGAAGCTGCAAAACTGCAGGGAATTCTCCTTTATTATAATGCTATGTTCCTTAGGCCGCTGTCACACGAGCGTATTGAAAGCCATCCGTATTCTGGCTCTGGATTACGCTTGGATTCCAGATGATAAACCATCAGTATTGCTTCAGTAATTCATCAGGATTTATGCGCGTATTCCTTCCTCCCTGTATTTTTTATGAACTCCCATAGACTATAATATTTGGAAACCAATCCACACAAAACTCAGACATGTTGCGGATTTCAAATACTGACGGAAATGATACGCCCATGTGAATAGCTCTATTCATTAACATTCGCAGCGGATTCTGGTACATAAAACCCGGGCCGTGTATGGATTGCAAATACGCTCCAGTGTGAGAGTTTGCTATCTGTGAGCTGTTTATCAGCAGCCTCTATCCTGATTGTTTGCTACAATGTATCAGTGCAGGAAAGGTATAGCTATCTGGAGCGCACAGAGGATGTCTAGGCTGCATACCATTGTAACAAACGCTCAGCTATGAGAAGTATTGGGTCTGTATGGGTTTTATACAAGGAGTCAGTCACTGACTGCAAGTAGAGATACGGTAAGAAACTGAAATAAAAAACGTCCCCGTTGATTTCTTAGACTAAACCAGATGTGCGCTGCCTGATCTGTAACTGGTGAATAATTATAACTCAAATGACGCCATAATAATAAAGATACTTTATTTTACTGCATTTTCTGGATATGTTTTGCTTTTTGATCTTTGTATTGTTTGTCTTTATAAATTGTAATCACTTTATAATGAAACTTTCAAAAAACGTGCCCTCTAATCTGTTGTTAAGTCCTTTTTAGAGAGGACCTTTCGCGGACATTACGATATTAGTATCTGGCAGTGTAGGGCACACTATTTTGTCAGATGCGCTGCTCCATTCCCCCACTGTGCCCCCCGTTCTCTTTTGCCGCTCTGTATGCTAATTAATAGCATCGGTACAGGGAGGAGGAGACGGCCATGTTTCTCAAGGGGCGTCTCCTTCTCCGTTGCTCCGCTGCAGTTGGGCGGCTCACAGCCAGGGAGAAGGAGAAGGAGGCGCCCCTTGAGAAACACGAGCGTGTTTCATACAGAGCGGCAAAAGAGAACGGGGGGCACAGCGGGGGAACGGAGTGCACAAACATCTACATATTATGCCCTACACTGCTAGGTACTAATATTATGTCAGGACCAGTGAAAGGTCCTCTATAAAATCTCTACTTGCTGTGAAATGATTGGTTCCAAATTGAGAGGTAGCAGTTTTCCTGATTTTGCACAAACTGAGGCATAAACTGCAGTGTGACCGCCCTGTGTGAATGAGCCCTAATAATCTCTCCTATCTATTGTAGGCTTGTTAAAGGGGTTTTTCAAGACTTTTTGGATAGGTCATCAGTATCCAAGTCTGAAACCCCAGTTCTTGTCCTGTCCGTTTCTCTTGCCAGAAGTCTTTCTCCCCATTCGGGACACATGCATGCTGGGCCGAGCCAAGTGTGCATGTGTATGGAGGGGACATGAGAGAGAACTTTTGTAAGGCTACTTTCACACTTGCGGCAGAGTGATCCAGCAAGCAGTTCCATCGCCGGAACTGCCTGCCGGTTCCGTCAAAACGTATGCCAACTGATGGCATTTGTAAGACTGATCAGGATCCTGATCCGTCTTACAAATGCATTGAAATGCCGCATCAGTTTTTCTGGTGTCATCCGGTAAAAACGGATCCGGCATTTATTTTTTTTCGGAAGGGCGCATCCGGCATTCCTGTATTTTGAATAGCACTAATACATTCCTATTGAATAAAAAAATGCTGAATCCGGCATTCAGGCAAGTGTTCAGTTTTTTTGGCCGGAGATAATACCGCAGCGTGCTACGGTTTTATCTCCGTCCTGAAAAGTCAGAAAGACTGAACTGAAGACATCCTGAACGGATTGCTCTCTATTCAGAATGCATGGGGATAAAACAGATCAGTTCTTTTCCAGTATTGAGCCCCTAGGACGGAACTCTATGCCGGAAAAGAAAAACGCTAGTGTGAAAGTACCCTGAGCTGTCGGATGAAAGTTCGCTCAGCAGTCTTGTGTGCACGGACGGCTTTACTTTTCAACGTTAAAAAAAACACAGAAGTGTCCCCAAATCTTGGCTCCTGTCCCACTGATGAACGTCTGGATGAGTGCAGCACGGCGGTGAATCTCTGCTGACCAATAACGGAATCTCGTGTGTCTGGCACTTGTAATAAGACCCATTGCAGCCACTTTCACAGCTTTCCTGAATGCCGCCAGTTACCTTAGCTTGGTGACCCCTGCCGTGCGGTCTCTTGATGGGAACGATGGTTCTTCCTGTATTCTGTTCGGATGTACAGAGCGGATTTTCAGTCTCAAGGTGTTATGTACCGGAGACGACGGGTGTGTACCAGCCTTTCTGCACGTTAGTCCAGGGTATCTGCATGCTACGTTTTTCTGTCTGGCACTGGAAAGCATCCAGCAATCCAGAAACCGTCATTTAAAAAACAGGAGATCAGTTCTGGCAATGGACACTTATGGGAACCCACCTTCAGAAATGTCTGCAGTATACCTGTAGCGTGTGAATATACCCCAAGGTTTTCTGAATTATCGGATGATGTCTTTCTATATATATTTACTCCGGGACCATCGGGGCCAGCGAGTGATCCAGTAAGTGGAACTTGACGGCACAAACAGTAATACATGAGCGAGGATCGGCGTGTCATCTCTGCGGCTGTAGATAACAGTCGCGTCCTTTGCCCTTCATATAAACTTCGGACAATGAGGTCACAGTAGGAGATGTGCCCGGTGGAGGCCGGTTCCAGGTGAATGACCTGTGTCCATTAGACGGTGAGAGCGCCATTATGTTTCCATCCGTGTTCCTTCTGCATGCCGCAGATCCAGGACATTAAAGGGCATCTGTCAGCAGTTTTGTCCCTATGACACCGGCTGACTTGTTACATGTGCACTCGGCAGCTGAAGACATCTGTGTTGGTCCCATGTTCATATGTGTCTGCATTGTTGAGAAAAATTATGTTTTGATATATGAAAATGGGCCTCTAGGAGCAACAGGGGCGTTACCATTACACCGAGAGGCTCTGCTCTCTCTGCAACTGTGCAACTCTCCCACTCTGATGGACAGGACCAGGCAGTGTAAACATCCTAATGCCCGGCTCTGTCAATCATACTGCAGAGAAAGCAGAGCCTCTAGGTGTAATGGTAACGCCCCCGTTGCTCCAAGAGGCTCATTTGCATATAATAAAACATTTTTCTCAACAATGTGGACACATATGAACATGGGACCAACACAGACGCCTTCAGCTGCGGAGCGCACATGTAACCGGTCAGCCAGTGTCATAGCGACAAAACTGCTGACAGATGCCCTTTAAAGGCGGTATTCCCTCATCTTGGCTTATCCAGTGTTCAGAGGTGTCCGGGGTGACGAGTAGCTGAGCTGGTGGTGCATTTTTTTTCAGTAACCCCCATGGAAATGAATCCGTTCCAGAATTGGGCCCCTCGGCTCTTCCATACCCTGACCACCCCGGGCTGCGGCGTATGACAGGTACTCTGAAGCTGGGGACAGCTCTGAGGGTTAGCAGCTCAGATCTTCGTTTTAACCTGAACGCCACTTTCAGACCAGTGGAAAATTACACCATTTTGTGCAGTAAAATGTACATGCTGCAGAGTGTGGGTGACGTTTCTGAAATCTCATGCACTTTGCTGTGTATTTTCTGCAGGAAATTCCACTGTGCAGAATTCATATGTGAATGTTCCCTTAAAGGGGTGTTCTAGCTTTTTACATTTCAAGCCTAACCTGCTAACACCCCCCCCCCCCCCCCATATTCATTCACTTCTTGACTCTCTGTTTCGGCTCCCATCATTGGTCTTCCATTTCCTGATGGATGGAGGCACGAGCGCCTCTGCAGCCAATAATTGTGCAGCGGCCATGAGGAAGACATCGGCCAGGGGGTCCCTTTAAGGTGTTATGAGTGGTTAAAAGTTTGCCGTGACGCCAGTTGCATTTCAGCAACGAGGGACTGGGTCCCCCTAAGTAGATGGTGATAGTGGTACCCAGGTGTAGGAATGGCAGAGGGGGCCAAGGGTTGCCTATAATGTCCCTTTAGGTGTAGCTGAGCACTTGTCACGGTGCTCCTACCTGGATATCTTGGAACCCCGGGTGTGGTCATCCGTAGCCGTGCAACTAAGATGTTTAACGGTGAAGGTATGATGAAAGAAATGGAGTCCAGACTTGATATAACATTGAACAGCAGCTTTACTTGAATAAACTTGCATCAAAAACAATCTTCCAACTTTTTCTTGGTCATCAGCAGATTTTTGGCATGAACTTTTAGCAGTCAAACACATTCGGCCCTGCTACATCTGTCACTCTTTGACTCCGCTGTGTTACCAGGATTAAATAGAAACTTTTCCTTTCTGCTGAAATTAACTTTCTGTAGTCTGACTCTGTCTTTATCTTAAGCTTCATCCAGGGAACTACACTTCCTGGCTTCTCTTGAGACTCTTAACTCTTTCCTCTGGTTCCAGCAGAGCTGATGGTGCTCTGCTGGCCTAGGCAGTGCTCCACCAGAAGGGACGAGCTCTCTGCAGCACAACCTCCCTTGGCAAGGGGGTAGGCCAGACACTCCACACACAACCTCTCCCCTTGGAGGGGAAGGCTAGACTGACCCTCACTGACTAAACTCCTTCCTCTCTAGAGAGAGCGAGAATGGACAGAAGGTTCCACTCATGTAAAACTAGCTCTGTCAATATTGCCGCCATCTGCTGGTGAACCAGGCACATTACATCATAAACAACAGTTGCATAGGAATAAATACACATGATGGCATTAGATCAACCATAAGAGATAGTGATGGGGGCAAAAATAGTGGAAATGCCCTCTAGCGGGGCTTTACAATTAGCAGTGACGTGTCACCAAACGGCGAATGACCCAGCAGTGACGTTCACCACTGAGGCCAGTCATTGGCTGCAGCAGTGCTTGCAACCCTGCCCATTCAGGACGAGGGATCGGAAAAACCCGAAACAGAGAAGTGGGGAGCAGGTAAGTGGTTTCTCACCAGGTAGAACAGGCTCCAGGGTCGTGCAACATGAGATTAGATAAGCTGTGGAAGGATCGTCTCTGTCATAGAAATGGTTTTGTTTGTAGAGAAAAGCACGCACACTCTTGAGAGCTCAGATATGCCAAGTGGGTTTATTGTGAATCATACATTTCAAACTGTGACGTCGGTGCCAGCAACATTTGCAATAATAAGCAAGTACCGTAAATGATTCTGCTGGTAAAATGACAAGATACTGCCCCAGTCGGGGGCGTTAATTGCTCCGTTTCAAGGAAAATAATGTTGCACCGTGAGTGATATGGAGAGTTGCGATGTTACAGACGTTTCGGTCATATGAGACCTTTATCAATAGATCGCTGAAAGTGTAAAACATAAGATGAGAATCTGAGGCATATACAGTCAGGTCCATAAATATTGGGACACTGACACAATTCTAACATTTTTGGCTCTATACACCACCACAATGGATTTGAAATGAAGCGAACAAGATGTGCTTTACCTGCAGACTGTCAGCTTTACCTGCAGACTGTCAGCTGTAATCTGAGGGCATTTACATCCAAATCAGGTGAACGGTGCAGGAATTACAGCAGTTTGCATCTGTGCCTCCCACTTGTTATGGGACCAAAAGTAATGGGACAATTGTCTTCTCAGCTGTTCCACGGCCAGGTGTGTGTTATTCCCTCATTATCCCAATTACAATGAGCAGATACAAGGTCCAGAGGTCATTTCCAGTTGCTGTTGCTGTCAACTCTCAAGATGAGATCCAAAGAGCTGTCACTATCAGTGAAGCCATCATTAGGCTGAAAAAACACAACAAACCCATCAGAAATATAGCAAAAACATTAGGCGCGGCCAAAACAACTGTTTGGAACATTCTTAAGAAGAAGGAACGCACCAGTGACCTCAGCAACACCAAAAGACCCGGAAGACCACGGAAAACAACTGTGGTGGATGAGCAAAGAATTCTTTCCCTGGTGAAGAAAACACCCTTCACAACAGTTGGCCAGATCAAGAACACTCTCCAGGAGGTAGGTGTATGTGTGTCAAAGTCAGCAATCAGGAGAAGACTTCACCAGAGTGAATACAGAGGGTTCACCACAAGATGTAAACCATTGGTGAGCCTCAAAAACAGAAAGGCCAGATTAGAGTTTGCCAAACGACATCTAAAAAAGCCTTCACAGTTCTGGAACAGCATCCTATGGACAGATGAGACCAAGATCAACTTGTACCAGAGTGATGGGAAGAGAAGAGTATGGAGAAGGAAAGGAACTGCTCATGGTCCTAAGCATACCACCTCATCAGTGAAGCATGGTGGTGGTAGTGTCATGGCGTGGGCATGTATGGCTGCCAATGGAACTGCTTCTCTTGTATTTATTGATGATGTGACTGATGACAAAAGCAGCAGGATGAATTCTGAAGTGTTTCGGGCAATATTATCGGCTCATCTTCAGCCAAATGCTTCAGAATTCAGTGGACGGCGCCTCACAGGGCAGATGAACAATGACCCAAAGCATCCTGCAAAAGCAACCAAAGAGTAAGGGAAAGAAGTGGAATGATCTGCAATGGCCGAGTCAATCCCCGGGCCTGAATCCGATTGAGAATTTCACTTGCTGAAGACAAAACTGAAGGGAAAATGCCCCAAGAACAAGCAGGAACTGAAGACAGTTGCAGTAGAGGCCGGGCAGAGCGTCACCAGGGATGAGACCAGCGTCTGGTGATGTCTATGCGCTCCAGACTTCAGGCTGTAATTGACTGCAAAGGATTTGCAACAAAGTATTAAAAAGTGAAAGTTTGATTTATGATTATTCTGTCCCATTACTTCTGGTCCCTTAACAAGTGGGAGGCACAGATGCAAACTGCTGTAATTCCTGCACCGTTCACCTGATGTGGATGTAAATGCCCTCAAATTACAGCTGACAGTCTGCAGGTAAAGCTGACAGTCTGCAGGTAAAGCTGACAGTCTGCAGGTAAAGCTGACAGTCTGGAGGTAAAGCACATCTTGTTTGTTTCATTTCAAATCCATTGTGGTGGTGTATAGAGCCAAAAATGTTAGAGTTGTGTCCATGTCCCAATATGTTTATGGACCTGACTGTAGATGCAAATCGGTGATGAAAAGACATTTAAAAGAAATCTGCAGGTCCGACACAGGTAAATAAAAATAGCTTATAAGAAATTGCCTGAATACAGGTAGGTCATAGAGAAAGACAAATTCGTGCTTTCTAGAGTAATTTAGCAAATAATGAGAAAATGGGGAAAAAAGAACAATGTAGCAGAATGCAGCTGAGCACCAGTGGTTGTACACTTACCACCCCATTGTCCCTAAGATCCAACAGGTCATCCGTAAACACTGGCCTCTACGACAACGCACAAATCCCCTGATTACAGTTTCAATCACCTGCACTAATGTGCCTTAAAAGACCAAAGAACCTCAGAGACCGCTTGGTACGAGCAGACATCGGAAGCCAAATAAAAGCCGCTAAACAACTTTGTTTGGAGACCCGGAGAAAAGACCCCTTTCCGTGTCTACATTGCGCCAGAAGGGCAGTACACTACACCATCCACACA
The DNA here is from genome assembly GCF_014858855.1 of Bufo gargarizans. Classification (NCBI taxonomy): domain Eukaryota; kingdom Metazoa; phylum Chordata; class Amphibia; order Anura; family Bufonidae; genus Bufo; species Bufo gargarizans. The sequence goes on along the minus strand of NW_025334609.1, from coordinate 196,619 downwards.
CGGGACGCCCATTCCCGATAAAGGACTACTTCACCTGCGACTCCAATTTCGTCGTCTATTCCATTAAAGGCCCCTGCGGTCTCATGTACATCGGCGAAACCACCCAAGCAATTAGAGACAGGATATCGAGCCACAAATCTACCATACGCTGTCAAAAACCATGGCTTCCACTACCAGACCATGTAAAAGCAAGACACAATGTATCCTAACTGCGCTTTCAGGTCATTGAACGAATAATCCGACCCAGACGTGGCGGTAACCATATTGGATTTTTTTTAAAACGAGGGTCCTACTGGATCCACACACTGGACACTCTGGCCCCTAGGGGCCTCAACCGCGAATACGACGTCTTTCCGACATAACAGCCCTTCACTCTGGATTTCCAGACGTTTCTGCGGTCCCCACCTCTTCATAAATTGGACTGTATTCCGTATTAAATACACGAGCTCTGTATTCATGTATTTATTCATAGAGATATATATTTAGATTTCTCCTTATATGATATTTATTTGGCGATACTAACATTTGGTGTCTCTTCTTCCTCCTCAGACCCGCTGAATCCATTTCCTTAATCTATCAGAGGTAGTATCATTTACCCACTCTATTCCTTTGTCTACTCCATCCCTCTTACCCATTCTCTAAAGTACAGGGTGGGCCATTTATATGGATACACCTTAATAAAATGGGAATGGTTGGTGATATTACCTTCCTGTTTGTGGCACATTAGTATATGTGAGGGGGGAAACTTTTCAAGATGGGTGGTGACCATGGCGGCCATTTTGAAGTCAGACATTTTGAATCCAACTTTTGTTTTTTCAATAGGAAGAGGGTCATGTGACACATCAAACTTATTTGGAATTTCACAAGAAAAACAATGGTGTGCTTGGTTTTAACGTCTCGTATCTTCACAGCATATGCTGTGCAGCACCTGGAACTACGGACACTGGAAGCCTGTGCTAGCATTTCTCCTGCGGTGTTGCTATCAGTGTGTGAAGAGTGGGAGAAGAGGGTTGCATTGACAATCCAACACAATGGGCAGCACATTGAACACATTTTATAAGTGGTCATAAATTTGTAAATAACTCATGAAAGAATAAAGTTACGTTAAAACCAAGCACACCATTGTTTTCCTTGTGAAATTACCAATAAGTTTGATGTGTCACATGACCCTCTTCCTATTGAAAAAACAAAAGTTGGATTCAAAATGGCCGACTTCAAAATGGCCGCCATGGTCACCACCCATCTTGAAAAGTTTCCCCCCTCACATATACTAATGTACCACAAACAGGAAGTTAATATCACCAACCATTCCCATTTTATTAGGGTGTATCCATATAAATGGCCCACCCTGTAGATCTACATCGCCCATGACATTTATAATTTTTCTGCCCTCCCATCTCTTTGTCATCTCTCTACATACACCTTCCCCTCACCAAGATGGCCGCCGCTCGCCACACCATCACACAGCGCATGCGCAGCGCACTGTCCCATTCATTCCCTCCACCAAGATGGCCGCGGCCACACATACTACTCCACTGCGCATTCACTGCCCGGAGCCTGCATCGCGCCTGCACTAGAGTCTCTTAGCGCGCGCAAGCTTGTATTTAACTTGACCTACATACCGGATCGGCAGCTCCCTGCTCACTTTGCCGTGCAGCCGTCCCGCCTTCCGCAACCCCACCTGGTAAGTTTACCTCTGCATCCTCTGATCCCCGTATCTTGCCTCTTGCCCTTACCATTCTGATATTGGCGATTATTCCATAGATGCGCTCCCCCCATCACGACTCTATGGCCTGACTCCCACCACCATTCCCACGGCAGTATAACCATAAATCTATGTACTGCTTCCCCACCTCTTGCCTCCTCACCATATTTCTTTAATATTCACCATTACCCCACATATGCGTTTACAGCCATAGGCACCTCATACCCCATATAGGCTTCCATGACCTCATTCCTACAGACACCACACACCTTACAACCATCTCCATGGCCTCATAGCATTCCAGGAGTACAACCACATAAGGCCCCTTTCACACGGGCGAGTATTCCGCGCGGATTTGATGCGTGAGTTGAACGCATTGCACCCGCACTAAATCCGGACCCATTCATTTCTATGGGGCTGTGCACATGAGCGGTGATTTTCACGCATCACTTGTGCGTTGCGTGAAAATCGCAGCATGCTCCTCTTTGTGCGTTTTTCACGCAACGCAGGCCCCATAGAAGTGAATAGGGTTGCATGAAAATCGCAAGCATCCGCAAGCAAGTGTAGATGCGGTGCGGTTTTCACGCACGGTTGCTAGGAGACGATCGGGATGGGAACCCGATCATTATTATTTTCCCTTATAACATGGTTATAAGGGAAAATAATAGCATTCTGAATACAGAATGCATAGTACAATAGCGCTGGAGGGGTTAAAAAAATAAAATAAAAATTTAACTCACCTTCGTCCACTTGCTCGCGCAGCCGACATCTCCTTCTGTCTTCATCTTAGCTCTGTGTAGCAACAGGACCTGCGGTGACGTCACTCCGGTCATCACATGATCCATCACATGATCTTTAAGGGCTCTTTCACACTTGCGTTCTTTTCTTCCAGCATAGAGTTCCGTCGTCGGGGCTCTATGCCGGAAGAATCCTGATCAGTTTTATCCTAATGCATTCTGAATGGAGAGAAATCCGTTCAGGATGCATCAGGATGTCTTCAGTTCCGGAACGGAACGTTTTTTGGCCTGGAGAAAATACCGCAGCATGCTGCGCTTTTTGCCCCGGCCAAAAATCCGGAAGACTTGCCGCAAGGCCGGATCCGGAATTAATGCCCATTGAAAGGCATTGATCCGGATCCGGCCTTAAGCTAAACGTCGTTTCGGCGCATTGCCGGATCCGACGTTTAGCTTTTTCTCAATGGTTACCATGGCTGCCGGGATGCTAAAGTCCTGGCAGCCATGGTAAAGTGTAGCGGGGAGCAGTATACTTACCATCCGTGCGGCTCCCGGGGCGCTCCAGAGTGACGTCAGGGCGCCCCAAGCGCATGGATGACGTAATCGCATGGCACGTCATCCATGCGCATGGGGGCGCTCTGATGTCACTCTGGAGCACCCTGGGAGCCGTGCGGACTGTAAGTATACTGCTCCCCCGCTCCTAGCGTCCTGGCTGCCAGTAGTAACACTGAAAGCATTTTGAAGACGGATCCGTCTTCAAATGCTTTCAGTACACTTGCGTTTTTCCGGATCCGGCGTGCAATTCCGGCAAGTGGAGTACACGCCGGATCCGGACAATGCAAGTGTGAAAGAGGCCTTACCATGGTGATGGACCATGTGATGACCGGAGTGACGTCACCACAGGACCTGTTGCTACACAAAGCTAAGATGAAGACCGAAGGAGATGCCGGCTAAGCGAGCAAGTGGACTAAGGTGAGGTAAATTATTATTTATTTATTTTTAACCCCTCCAGCCATATTGTACTATGAATTCTGTATTCAGAATGCTATTATTTTCCCTTATAACCATGTTATAAGGGAAAATAATACAATCTACAGAACACCGATCCCAAGCCCGAACTTCTGTGAAGAAGTTCGGGTTTGGGTACCAAACACGCGCAATTTTTCTCACGCGAGTGCAAAACGCATTACAATGTTTTGCCCTCACGCAGAAAAATCGCGGGTGTTCCCGCAACGCATCGGCACCTTTTCCCGCAACGCCCGTCTGAAAGAGGCCTAACTGTGTACAACCACTGGTGCTCAGCTGCATTCTGCTACATTGTTCTTTTCCCCCCATTTTCAGATTATTTGCTAAATTACTCTAGAAAGCACGATCTTGTCTTTCTCTATGACCTACCTGTATTCTGGCAATTTCTCATAAGCTATTTTTATTTACCTGTGTCGGACCTGCAGATTTCTTTTAAATGTCTCTTCATCACCGATTTGCATCTATATGCCTCAGATTCTCATCTTATGTTTTACACTTTCAGCGATCTACTGATAAAGGTCTCATATGACCGAAACGTCTGTAACATCGCAACTCTCCATATGACTCACGGCGCAACATTATTTTCCTTGAAACGCAGCAATTAACGCCCCCGACTGGGGCAGTATCTTGTCATTTTACCAGCAGAATCATTTACGGTACTTGCTTATTATTGCGAATGTTGCTGGCACCGACGTCACAGTCTGAAGTGTACGATTCACAATAAACCCACTTGGCATATCTGAGCTCTCAAGTGTGCGTGCTTTTCTCTACAAATATACACGGGCTCAGCCGTATACCACAGCACCTCGCCCTACCACCAGGAGTGCAAGTTCCTCCCCCCTACGGTATATACATGGTTTTGGGCGCCATTTTTAACTATCTTCTGTATTGTTGCTTTTTATTTGTGTGAAATGCCATTTATTTTCAACGAAAAAGAGAAAACTGTTGTGACTTCTTTGCTCGGGGGAACGTCTGCACAGCCCGGACCTTAGAAAGCCGCGGGGCTGATTTATAATACTGTTGTTAAGGAAAACTGTCTTTGTCATCCATAGCAACCAATCACTGAGCAGCTTCCATTTTTTATCATGAGGTTGAAAAATGAAAGCTGCTCTGTGATTGGTTGCTATGGGTGAACGTTTTTCTTACGTTTTAAAAATATGCTTCAGTGTTGCCCATAGCAACCAATCAGATTCCATCTCTCTCAAGGAAGTTGGAAAATGAAAGCATCGACCGAACACTTGTCTTTCCCTATGAATCCATTGGACCTCCTCAGGCTGTCAGTCTCTCGGCGCCATGTTGCAGTATTTTAGGTTCTGTCTTTATTTTGCTGCGTCTGTAAATTCTCAGACGCCTGTCAATCAAGCGGAGAACCCGCCCCTGTGTGAGTGATATAGCTCCGCCTTTTCATATTAGCATAACCACGCCCCTCGGTGAGATGTCAGGTAGAATCGGCCCTCAACTTGGCGTCAATGCCACGAAGAAAGCTAAGCCCGCCCCCGTGACGTCACGTGTCTGGACGCTTTGGGTTCTGGCCGCTTGTTCCGCTCTGCAGTCGTTCCCGGTTTACTTTGCCATATTCGGGATCCGCAGCTGAACCGCGGAGCGCAAGCCTGACACCGGCTCCGGGGTGCAGGCTGTTCTCGCAGGACTGTTGTTGCTGTCGAGTCCGAATGGCCGCCATTTTGTGACAGGGCCGCTGGAGAGCTACGGAGCCACGGACTCATGTGACTGGTCCCCGGTCTGAGAGAAGAGCTGCCCCCGGGCCTGTGTTCCCCCGGCCCCCGGGTGGAGCGGGCTGGGGGGCGGGAGAGTTGTGGCAGTGAAAAGCCCGGCCTGTCAGTCTTCAAGTGAGTGTGTGTGTGTCTTTCCCCCCCCCATCATGGTTCCGTCCAGTCTCCTCAGTTCTCTGCACCCCCTTCCTCCGCTTCCTAGTGGTTCTGTCCACCTTGCTATGGCCCCATCACTAGCACCCAATCTCCTTCTGCTGCAGGATGATGGAGAGCGTAGTCTCTAAATGTGTGCGGAATAGTTATCATGGGAACGTGACCTACAGAAATACAAGAGGGGGAGACACAAAATCTTATAGGAACCCCCCACTAGTGACCCCCTCCTCCTCCTCCTGTCGCCCCACTAGTGACCCCCCTCCTCCTGTTGCCCCACTAGTGACCCTGCTCCCCCCCCTCCTCCTCCTCCTGTTGCCCCACTAGTGACCCTGCTCCCCCCCTCCTCCTCCTGTCGCCCCACTAGTGACCCTGCTCCCCCTCCTCCTGTCGCCCCACTAGTGACCTTGCTCCCCCTCCTCCTCCTCCTGTCGCCCCACTAGTGACCCTGCTCCCCCCCTCCTCCTGTCGCCCCACTAGTGACCCTGCTCCCCCCCCTCCTCCTCCTCCTGTTGCCCCACTAGTGACCCTGCTCCCCCCCCCTCCTCCTCCTGTTGCCCCACTAGTGACCCTGCTCCCCCCCTCCTCCTGTCGCCCCACTAGTGACCCTGCTCCCCCTCCTCCTGTCGCCCCACTAGTGACCTTGCTCCCCCTCCTCCTCCTCCTGTCACCCCACTAGTGACCTTGCTCCTCCTCCTGTCACCCCACTAGTGACCTTGCTCCTCCTCCTGTCGCCCCACTAGTGACCTTGCTCCTCCTCCTGTCGCCCCACTAGTGACCTTGCTCCTCCTCCTGTCGCCCCACTAGTGACCTTGCTCCTCCTCCTGTCGCCCCACTAGTGACCTTGCTCCTCCTCCTGTCGCCCCACTAGTGACCTTGCTCCCCCCCCTCCTCCTGTCGCCCCACTAGTGACCTTGCTCCCCCCCCCTCCTCCTGTCGCCCCACTAGTGACCTTGCTCCCCCCCCCTCCTCCTGTCGCCCCACTAGTGACCTTGCTCCCCCCCTCCTCCTGTCGCCCCACTAGTGACCCTGCTCCCCCCCCTCCTCCTGCCGCCCCACTAGTGACCCTGCTCCCCCCCTCCTCCTGTCGCCCCACTAGTGACCCTGCTCCCCCCCTCCTCCTCCTCCTCCTGTCGCCCCACTAGTGACCCTGCTCCCGCCCCTCCTCCTCCTCCTGTCGCCCCACTAGTGACCCTGCTCCCGCCCCTCCTCCTCCTCCTGTCGCCCCACTAGTGACCCTGCTCCCGCCCCTCCTCCTCCTCCTGTCGCCCCACTAGTGACCCTGCTCCCCCCCCTCCTCCTCCTGTCGCCCCACTAGTGACCCTGCTCCCCCCTCCTCCTCCTGTCGCCCCAATAGTGACCCCTCCCCCAACCCCCCCCCACTAGTCCCTCTGCTCTTATCTACAGTCCTAGGAGTAATTGTGCATCCCTTGCTCCTGTGTAACTAGGTACAGTAGCTTCTCAGGAGCTTGGAAAAGCTGGGTGATGTCTGGCTAGATTGGAGGTGTAACTTGAAGCTCCTGGGCCCCAGTGCATAATGTGTAATGGGGTCCCCACCTACCTTGTGCCATTTATAATACTGGGGGCAGAGGTCGCAATAACTCCTGTACAAGCGGAAGCCATTGTACTCCATGGAAAAAGTCTAAGGCGTACCGATACACCCAGCAAGCCTTCGTATTAACTATTTGAGTTACTGTAACTTTCGCTCTCCTCAATATGGTCAGAGGAGTATTTTTACTCTTCCAGAAAAAATGTAGCGCGACCTCTGACTGGTGTAATGCGAGGCCCCTCAGGTAGCAGAGCGAGCGGGGATGTCTGTCTATGAAGTCCATGAGCCGGAAAAGCTGGGTGGTTCTAGTCCTCCACCTCTGAGAGGTCCGGGCGAGAGGACGACCATTAGTCGCGGCAGCGGAGTGATAGATTGCAGATTGTGATGTCACCGCCGCCGTCACTCTGTCTGTTCATTGTCCTCTTACGTATCGTAGAGATGATCAGAGTGCTGGAGTGAATGCCTTCCCGGCCTCTGGATGATCGGATGCTGGACTAAAGGACCTGTCTGCCTGTTGTACGGCAGATGTTCTGTCCTCGGCGATCCTCCTGCGGTGACTGTGATGAAATGTCCCGAGTGAGCGCGCCACTTCCCTTTTTCTCTGGGCCTCACGCAGGTTGTGATGCATTGTGTGGACGGCGCTGCAGCTTGTGTCGGTGCTCCTCGGCGGTTGATTTTCCACCACGGTATAGTTGCCCGCTCTCATTAGGTTGGTAGAATTAAGGATTGGACACATTGGATTTAGTTACCAGATTCTTAGTAACTGGGGAGATGAGCCACTGCCAGAGGTTTGTCCGCAGCTTTCTCGCCTCTTCCCATTCGCTACATGCATGCTCGGTGGTGCATGCATAGATACCGGAGATTTGGGAGAAGTCGCTGTCAGCTGAACGCCCCCCAGTTATGCCCAGCCTTAGGGTCTATTCACACGTCCGCAAGTGTTTTGTGGTCCGCACATGGCCGGCACTATAATAAAAATGCCTTTTGTTGTCTGTGGCTGCAGATAAGAATAGGACATGTTGTATTTTTTTGCGGGGCCGCGGACCAGAAGTGCGGATGCAGACAGTACACTGTGTGCTGTCCGCATCTTTTGTGGACCCGTTGAAAATGAATGGGTCCACACCCGTTCCGCAAAATTGCGGAACGGATGTGGAGCCGTTTTGTGGACGTGTTAATGGACCCTAACAGATGGCTTATCACTTCCTGATCAGTGGGGGACTTGACTGCTGGGGCCCCGACTGATCCCGGAAATGCAGTGGACAGTGCTGCAGGGGACAGTTCTTCATAGTGTTTCCCTGCACATCGAGGCCTCGGCCCCAGGTTCAGCTCCCTGAGATTGCACTGCACGCGTCAGACCTTTAGGCCTGGTTCACACCTGAGCGTTTTACAGTGCGTTCCTACGCGCTGTAAAACGCTCAACAGGCAAGAACCAATGATTCCCTATGGGAATGGTTCTCACCTGAGCGTTTTACAGCGCGTACTATTGCGCTGTAAAACGCCCGACGCCCCAAGAAGTACATAACCTTCTTTGGGGCGTCTTGTCGCGCGTTCCCGTACATAGACTTTAGCGGGAACGCGTGACAATGGGCGTTCGCTTGTCTCTGTATGCGCGATTGCAAACGCCCGTACAATCGCGCATACAGAGCGTACGTTCAAGTACGCTCAGGTCTGAACCCAGCGTCACAGCATGTCCTTGCAATGTCCTCCCCTGAGCTGATAGTTTGCTACAATGTACGAGTCTGTTAGAGGATCATCTGCGCTCGATAAAATTGTAACAACCCCGCTTTTGAGGTCTGGCTATGTTTTCAGTTTAGGGTACTTTCACACTTGCGTCGCTGGATTCCGGCAATCTGTATGCAAACGAATACCATTTGTAGACTGATCCGGATCCGTCTCACAAATGTATTGCAATACCGGAGCAGTCTGTCCAGTTGTCATCTGGAAAAACGGATCCGCTAAACTGAGCCAGGATCCGGCATAAATGCATTTTATAAAAATAATGCCGGCATTCCGGCAACTGATCTGGAATTTTGAACGGAGAGAATTTTCTCTTTACAAAAACCGTACAGTGACTGAACTGAAGACGTCCTGATGCATCCTGAACGGATTTCTCTCCATTCAGAATGCATTAGGATAAAACTGATCAGTTCTTTTCCGGTATAGAGCCCCTAGGACAGAACTCAATACCGGAAAAGGAAAAACGCCAGTGTGAAAGTACCCTTAGACTGAGTTCACATCAGCGTTCAGCGGTTATAGGAGCAGAAGAATGGAAAAGACGGATTCAGCACATAACGGAGCCCACGGGCGTTAGGTTTCTGCTCAGAGGGAGATTTTTGAAGCGGAGACAAGTCCTGTATGAACTACTTTTTTGTCTCCGTTTCAAAAATCTTCCTCTGAGCCGAAACCTGACGCACCCTATTATAGTCTATGGGGCCCATAATCTCTGTTCGGCTCAGTTATGTGCCGAATCCGTCCTTTCTGTCCTCTGCTCCTATAACGGCTGAACGCTGATGTGAAGTCAGCCTAAAAGGATGTTCATTAATGGCAGGAGAACATCTTGCGAAATAGTCCCATCAATGGACACTTACCCGATGGTCCTGCAGCGGCTTGTAGGTGGGTAACTGCTAAGGCCCCATGCACACGGCCGTTGTTCACGGCCGTGTGCGGGCCGTGGAACCGCGGCCTGGATCCCTTCCTGTGAGCTGGAGCGCACGGCGTCACTGGTTGCTATGACGCCGTGCGCTCCCTGCTGCCGCCGCAATACAGTACTACACTGGTATGATCTATACCAGTGTATTACTGTACTGTGCCGGCAGCAGGGGGCGCACGGCGTCATAGCAACCAGTGACGCCGTGCGCTCCAGCTCACAGGAAGGGATCCAGGCCGCGGTTCCACGGCCCGCACACGTTCGTGAACAACGGCCGTGTGCATGGGGCCTAATAATGGGTCATACATAACCTCATGGTGCCAGCTGCCGAGTATTACAGTGTTTCTAAGGGCTCATCCACAAATGGCATGGACGGCAGTGCGGTTTCCCAAGGAGCAATAATCTGGAGTTACAGTGACAGGCTGAATGTGACATCATAGATGTTGCAGGTGTCAGAGGTCCCACCTGTCCTGTCTTTTGGGGGGGTTGACCATGCTGCATCATTACACCAGGTGCCCGCTGCAGAGTATCGCATTATACGCCCCTGTTCTGTTCTCGGTAACCTTTCTGGGAACACTGCTCCCGGGGGGAGGACATTAATTTGAATGTTCCTTGTTTTTAGTGTTTAGTCTGTGCCGTCTGGACGTAATGTTCTGCAGCATCTTATTTTTATACTTCAGAGCTAGAAACTTGTCCCCCTCTCCTGTCTGGGAAAATACACTGTATGGTTTTTGGGTAGGATCCTCGGTCCGTCTGCTGCTCCTGAATTTCCAGCCGGACTGGTTTGCAGGTTTTATGCTTCTTCTGGTCCTGCTGGTCTTGGACCGCACACCCCCTCGTGTTGAAGGATGCGGGGAGTCTGCTGGGGCAGGCGGCAGGGTGCTCACCTCATGCACTATCATTCTGGGCTCGTGTGGGTCCTGGATTTACTTTCTTATAGTCGTCTTATACGTGTTGTTGCAGGAGAGAGACCGGACCTGCACATGGGACGCTTATCTCCCTGAGTCTACTGCTGGGACCTGGCTGCCATCATGGGTAAGTTGCATCTGATGCTGTATTATGTGATTGTCTAATGAAAAGTCCTGACACTGTCCAAAAATGCTTTGGGGAATTTATTAAGCTTAGGGTACTTACACACTAGCGGTTTTCTTTTCCGGCATAGAGTTCCGTCCTAGGGGCTCAATACCGGAAAAGAACTGATCAGTTTTATCCCCATGCATTCTGAATGGAGAGCAATCCTTTCAGGATGCATCAGGATTGTCTTCCGTTCAGTCATTTTGACTGATCAGACAAAAGAGAAAACCGCAGCATGCTACGGTTTTATCTCCGGCCAAAAAAGACTTGCCTGAATTTTTTAGGAATAGGAATTTATTAGTGCCGGATCAGTGCTTCCGGTCTGGGCAGGCCGAAAAAAACGTGAAAAAAAAAAATTGCCGGATTCGTTTTTCCGGATGACACTGGAAAGACGGATACGGCATTTCTATGCATTTCTCAAAACTGCTCAGGATCCTGATCAGTCTTACAAATGCCATCAGTTGGCATACGTTTTGCCGGATCACTCTTCCTCAAGTGTGAAAGTAGCCTTAGAAACCAATTTTCTGACTTAGAAAAGTCACAAATTGCAGGTACTGTTTTGCTCCAAAATTTGCGGCCCAACATATCTACCCCAGCTCCTCGCTGTCATAGATTTCAGTTTCTGGCGCACAGACCTCCCTAAGACAAACTAGAATTATTAAGAGGCCTGTGGCTATTCATACTTCTGGCACATTGTACGCTAATGTATTTCTTTATATTATAATTTTTTAAAATCTTTTTGCTTTTTTTTCCTGACTTAAAGGGAACCTGGCACTGGGATTTTGTGTATAGAGCTGAGGACATGGGTTGCTAGATGGCCGCTAGCACATCCACAATACCCAGTCCCCATAGCTCTCTGTGCTTTTATTGTGTAAAAAACAAACAAAAAAAAACCGATTTGATACATATGCAAATTAACCTGAGATGAGTCCTGTATGTGAGATGAGTAATATGTATCAAATCGTTTTTTTTTACACCATAAAAGCACACATAGCTATGGGGACTGGGTATTGCGGATGTGCTAGCGGCCATCTAGCAACCCTTGTAATCAGCTCTATACACAAAATTCCGGGTCCCAGGTTCCCTTTAACCCTTTTTTTTTTTTTTGCAAGATCTACATAATACACATCAAAGCAATCACTCTTAAAGAAAAAAAAAAGCCACAAACCCACCTAAGGGCTCTTTCACACTTGCGTTGTTCTGTTCCGGCATAGAGTTCCGTCGTCGGGGCTCTATGCCGGAAGAATCCTGATCAGGATTATCCCCATGCATTCTGAATGGAGAGAAATCCGTTCAGGATGTCTTCAGTTCCGGACCGGAACATATTTTGGCCAGAGAAAATACCACAGCATGCTGCGCTTTTTGCTCCGGCCAAAAATCCTGAACACTTGCCGCAAGGCCGGATTCTGAATTAATGCCCGTTGAAAGGCATTAATCCGGATCCGGCCTTAAGCTAAACGTTGTTTCGGCGCATTACCGGATCCGACGTTCAGCTTTTTCTGAATGGTTACCATGGCTGCCGGGACGCTAAAGTCCTGTTTGCCATGGTAAAGTGTAGTGGGGAGCGGGGGAGCAGTATACTTACCGTCCGTGCGGCTCCCGGGGGGGCTTCAGAGTGACGTCCGGGCGCCCCACGCGCATGGATGACGTGATCGCATGGACACGTCATCCATGCGCATGGGGCGCTCTTACGTCATTCTGGAGCGCCCCGGGAGCCGCACGGACGGTAAGTATACCGCTCCCCTGCTCCTACTATGGCAACCAGGACTTTAATAGCGTCCTGGCTGCCATAGTAACACTGAAAGCATTTTGAAGACTGATCCGTCTTCAAATGCTTTCAGTTCACTTGTGTTTTTCCGGATCCGGCGTGTAATTCCGGCAAATGGAGTACACGACGGATCCGGACAACGCAAGTGTGAAAGAGCCCTAATGGAGGAGGAGAAAGGTGAGGGGGGAATCAAGATTAGAAAAAATGTCACCCTACAAAACAGAGACCTCGTTAAAAAATAAAATACGTATTTCTTTATGACGATTGGCTGTAGTTTTAATAAATTCCCTGTTTTGTGGTTGTTCTTGCTGTCAGTAAATGGAGATGTTCTTGTTGAGAGGCTGAAACCTGTACAGAGCTCGTACATCTGCCAGATGATTGTTTGCTGCAACTGTATCCAGTTTAGACAATCCTCTTTGAGCTAAAACAGCCTGGAGTCCAGTCTGTTACAATGTATCAGTGCAGGTTACATGAGTCTATCGGGGTGAGGGAGACTTGCGCTGGTGCAGATAGCTCCGAGGATAGTCTGCTCGGGCTACATGTGTCGCAGAATAGCAACAGGAAGGTGTTTACTTATAGAAGGATTAAACTACATTTCTATAAAACCGCAAACATCCTTTAGGCTTTTGAGACTAATGGCTGCACTGAGGATTGTTCCCATATTAAACAAGTCCAGTTCAAAATGCAGCTGTGGTTCCCAGACAGGACTGGTCCCAGCCTAAATGTAACAAGATTTATTGGTAAATCTCTTAACTGGCATCAGTCAGTGACCACAATATTACTGTTTACATAAATCATTAATCACCATAATTACATTACTTATCCTGTATCATACTCCAGAGCTGCACTCACTATTCTGCTGGTGCAGTCACTGTGTACATACATTACTTATCCTGAGTTACCTCCTGTATTTATACTCCAGAGCTGCACTCACTATTCTGCTGGTGCAGTCACTGTGTACATACATTACTTATCCTGAGTTACCTCATGTATTTATACTCCAGAGCTGCACTCACTATTCTGCTGGTAGTCACTGTGGGTGAGAGTTGGATGCCTTTAGCTGGCTCTGTGATGTACTCTGTGCAGTATGAGGATTGAGTCTTTCAGCAGTGATAACCTCCTCTCCACAGTTGCAGCTGCTGTAGCACCTCTTACTTGTGGTTGTATCTTCCTGTGATGCATAATGGTCTCAGTCTCCTCCGCAGTCCGGGCTTTGGAGGACGCTATTGTTTGTGTAGAATAAATAAGCCTTGGGGAGGATTGCAGTGTACAAACACATGATGTCATGTCTGCCCCGAGCATTGTATTCAGAGAATCCCCGGTGGTAGGAATAGCGGCGCTCACCTCTCCGATGTCTTCACCATCTGGGTAGTGTGCCCCTTATATACTCTGTATTTATAGTCCTCACTAGTTTCAAGATCTGTTTGCTGTCAGTAAATTGGGATAAGGCGGAGGTCAGCAACCTTCAGCACTCCAGCTGCTGTGAAACTACAACTCTCAGCATGCACGCTTACTCAGCTATCCTTTTAACTCCCCCAGAAGTGAATGGAGGAGTCTGGGAGTTGTAGTTTCACAACAGCTGGAGTGCAGGAGGTTGCTGATCCCTGCTCTTAGGCCTTTTGCACACAAAGTATTTTTTTCCATTTCCGTGCCGTTTTTGTGGTTTCCCTTTTGCGGCCAGTATACGGAACCATTCATTTCAATGGTTCCGCAAAAAAACTGAATATACTCTGTACGCATTCCGTTTCCGTATATCCATTCCGCTAAAGGATAGAACTTGTCCTATTATTGTTCGCAAACAACGTTCCGTTGCTCCATTGAAGTCAATGGGTCTGCTAAAGATACGGAATGCATACGGAACACACTGTCATCTATTTTTGGCGAATCCATGCCCACTTTGCCCATGTGTTTACTGTTTACAAACATTACTGTACATTACAGTAATGATTGCAAATTTTATGTTTCCATTTGCGATCCGCAAAATGGATCACATACAGAGAAGTTTTTGCGGAAATACAGAATGGAAACACAACAAATCTGTGAAAAACGGACCGCAGAATACATAAAAAATACATATGGTCGTGTGAAAGAGGCCTTAGAGTAACAGGATGGATACTACTGTAGCAGACCCTCCGCTGTGAGAATTTAGTTTAAGACTCCGCATGTGGAATGTTTCCTTGTAGTAGCGAAAAAACCTTGAAAAATGTTGAGAGATTGAAAAGCAAAGTATATTCCCAAAGCTTTCATTATGTGAGGATCAAGATTTATTTACATCAAACAGGAGTATCCCTGGCTGTTTAAATAGATGTTCCTACCTGGGTACCCCAGGATATGCCATAAATATCCGGGGGGTATGTGTCCCACTTATCTAAGAACGGGGCTACTCGGCTATTTTCAGGAGTCCCGTAGCTTTGGATGGTGGAGAGAGGCTATCGTGCGTGGCCTTGTTCTTCAGATACAAAACTGGTCCCAGCGGTGGGACCCCGCAGCTATAGGACATTTCCTATAGATATGCCGTATGACCATAAGTGTCCAAATGGGTATATACCTGTGAGGGTCTGTGACCAGCCCCATTCACTTGGGCTGTGCTGCATTTCCCCTGCGTCGCAGGTGGTCAGTGATCTGAAGATCCCAGAGATAGGACCTCTTCGTGCATGGCATATCCACATATCCTAGCGATAAGATGAGAATACTTCTGTAATAACACCTTAGCCCTCAGTTGTGGATAAATTTGCCGCAGCGTTACGTCTGCGGATATTGGTAAGGCGTATAGTCCATGTATAAAGAAGCCATTGAGATGCGAGCTGGTGGCTTCCATCTGTGTATAGATGTAGATCTGACCCTTTTACAGGCAGAATGGTGAAAGCCTCGCGCTGTTTAGTCGAGGGTTCTTCTGTGTGTGCCCAGTGGCTATGGTTTACCAACAAGGCCATATTGTCTCCCCACAGATGAGCAGCAGGCTCTGGACTCCATCATGCAGGATCTGGTTGTCCTTCACAAGGCCAGCAGACCGTCCCTGCCTCTGCATGAATCCAGCGCAACCAAGACCACCTCTCCCAAGAAGCAGGTAGGTGTCCATGTGCAGGATGAGACCTCCCTCTGTGGTCTCCAGTATCCCTATGAGACATAAAGTAATAACGTGCTTATGTCACACTCTCTCTCTATAATGTACGGCATAAAAAGGTTCTCTGACTCCTAAAAGACATTTTTATGAACCTTCTTAAAGGGGTTGTCCCCTTATTACTCATCTGCATTGTAAAATGTGCATATAAACAGGAGCTACTTTAGATGTCGTTTTGCTGAACTTCCATTGTGTCACATCCAGAGCTGCATGCGTCGTTCTGCACCTCCCGTTCACCTCTGTTTCATTCTCTTATTGTTTTGCAGAATGATGTACGCGTTAAGTTTGAACATCGTGGAGAGAAGAGGTGAGACTGAATGCCATTCCTGCTGTCTGTCAGAAAGAGCGGTTATCCTGCTGGAGCTGCCAAACGTGGGGGGATAATGTCTGAGCGTGCGGCTCGGCTGCCAGACAGAGCGGCTGTTGTGTTCAGGAACAGGGGAGCAGCGGAGGACGGGGGAATAATCTTGTCACACAGATTGACTTGCAAGTTCTGAATGATTGGAGCAGAGTAGAGGCAGATGGCTGCAGCTCATGTACTAGAGATTTTAAAGGGAGGCTGTCAGCAGTTGTGGCCTCTGAACAGGTTATGGTAAGCAGTGTAAACACTCCTTTGGCGACAGTCATGGAGGTTGCATGATCAAGGAATCAGTTTCGCTCTCTACCCCAACACCACAGTCACCCAGGAGCTGGTCCCTTTGGTTCCCATCTGCTGACGGCTCTAGTGGTCTCTTGATTGGATACTAGGGCAGGGAAGTGTTCAGTACAGAGATCAAAGGGCACCATAGATGAAGGGACCACCTCCTGGGCACTTGCACTTCTGGTGCCAGGAGATTGAAGTTTGGATGCCTTGATCGTGTATCATGGGGTATGTTCACACTGCTTTCCCCGTCGCCTATATGTCGCTGAGAGCAGCTACAAGGGGTCAGAACGGTCTCCCTTTTTTAAAATGGTTTTCTCCCCCCCCCCCCCCCCCCCAAAAAAAAAAAGGCCTGGAACATGGTAACATATAAAAAAAAGCAATACTCCCCTTCTCAAACCCCACCATCTAAGTGTCACTGCTCCATTCCTCCAAGCAGTCTTTATTTCCACTGCTGCAGCAATGAAGTGTCAATCTACTACCCAACATGACTGGTACAGCCAATCACTGGCCTCAGTGGTCAGGTAAGATATTGCTCCAGTGATAAGATACTTGACTAACCCACCTGGCTGCTGTGGCCAATCATTGGCTGCAGTGGTCACATGGAGTAGTCGGGGGATGTCATTGCTTCGGTCAGCCCAGGAGTCGCGGTGCAGGAACAGCAAGCCTTTGAGCAGATTAGAATAGCTTTGTTTTTTGACATTTATATTGTTCCCAGCCGTCAGCTTATATTTTAGGGGCCCCTTACTACTCAGAAAACCTCCTTACTACTTAATACTGCGTAGTTATTCTATTCTTGCATATCAAAAGAAACCTGGGGATACTTTGACTACTGCATTTGCACAATTACCCACATGTATATTCTTAGTATTGAAGTTTTCAATTCTTCATTACACTTGATTGCACAAGACTTTTCGGTATTTACCTTTTGATGCCTGTAGTGATCTTAAACTGCGCCATTTTTTTTAGAAGGCGTGTATTGTCCCTCAAATTTATAATGAAAAGTGCATCTTTTATGAACGTAAAGCAGTTCTTACATCTCCTCCATTAAAATGCAATGCAACAAAAAACACCATAACAGATGTGGGCTAAAGGTCTGTTATACTGAAATTAATACTAAATAGTTCCTAAAAATACCAGGGGGGGGAGTGGTAGGTGAAGTGATTGTCACTATGAGTGAGCTCTAGGAAGCATTGGCTGCCTCTGCACAGGACCTCCGAAAGCCACATCGGCAAAGGGCTATTCCTATCAGAAGAGTCAGGGTTTGTACTTGCCAAGCAGCAGTAGACAAGGCCGGGATCACCGTGTGTGATGCAAAGCCTCAAGCACTGGACACTGTGGAAATGTGTTCTCTCAGGATTCTGGGTCTGTCGGATACCCGGAGAACATTTTCTGTGATGCGTGGTTCTAATGAAGGAGAATCTTGATGCTCCTGCTGCAGTAACATCTAGAGGTTTGGGACTTTTCATCTTTGTGATCAGTTTGGAGAAGCTCTTTTATCATTTCAGAATATCATTACCCCAGAGTACAAACCGAAGCCCGAGGGGGTGCAAAATCCTACTTTGCATAGTCCTGACTCAGGCCCAATACAGAACATCTATGATATTTCAGAGATAAACTGTGGGCTTGGACCTATTGCCCGCTGCTACCTGGCTCCTGGGACGCCGCCTGACCACACTATTGCTCTGCTGGCTAATTGGCCAGAATTCCTGGCTGCCCTGCTCCAGCATCTAGTGGGGCTTCACATACTAGTAAAGGGAGGTTGCAGATGCAACGGGACGCCAACTTCATGGTTTTAGAATGACCTAAAAACTCCTATGGATGTGATGTTTTGGGGTTCGCATACTTTTGACTAGACCTTATTATGGCTTAAAATGTTGTTTTATAGCCGATAGACACTTAGTGTAAATCATGCATTCCTCTTTATTTTTCCCCATCCCATGTTTTACATAAGGCTACTTTCACACTGGCGTTTTGGCTTTCCGTTTGTGAGATCCGTTCAGGGCTCAGCGGTCCAAAACAGATCAGTTTTGCCCTAATGCATTTTGACTGGAAAAGGATCCGCTCAGAATGCATCAGTTTGGCTCCGTTCAGTCACCATTCCGCTCTGGAGGCTGCCTGCAGCGTTTTGTCTAACGAAACTGAGCCAAACGGATCCGTCCTCCATTGACTTCCAATGGTGTTCAAGACTGATCTGTCTTGGCTATGTTAAAGAAAATACAAACGGATCTGTTCTGAATGGATGCAGACGGTTGTATTATCTGAACGGATCCATCACGGAGCCACACCAAAGATGAGTGTGAAAGTAGCCTTAGTGAAGGTTCTCCTCTCCGGCGTCACGATTGTACCGCCGCTGATCCCTCACATTCCTCAATTGTTGGTATTCACTGCACTTATCAATTCTACCGCATGACTGTGAGCAAAGGTTGCCCCACATGGGCTGCAGCTGCACACTGTGTCCTTCAGGGCTATTGATCCAGGAGCCACAGGACAATAGGATTATTTTCTTGCCAGTGTCAAGTGATAATTTACAAGCGGTAAGCTATGACTTATCAGAATAATTCTGGGATTGATGCAGCAGGAGATGTATAAAACAAGAAGAAACCCTGTTCCCAGAAGTATTTTGTACAGAAATGGGATTTGTATTAGCTCATTACCAGACCCTAAGTTAAGCTGGACTTGTGAATGCACAAACGCTTAAAGGAACCCTGCCGCCGGTGTCTCTAAGAGCTGCATGCAGTAAAGGCGGATGCGCCCACTTCAGCGCTGCGTCAGCTGTTTGTGAGGATTTTGGAGTCAGTATGGGTCATGTGATGCAGCCCAATGCCAGCAATGTGAGGAGCCCCGTGTGTTCATGAGATGCAGGCTCCATCCATCTCTGATCATCATCTTCTCCCTATGCTGAGTGATGGGGAGAAAGCTGTTAGTGAGCAGCGGATGGAAAAACATTTAATGCAAAATCTAAAACTCCATAAATGGCGCATGTTACATTTAGACAAAGCTTTTTAATGGGATGTAGATGTTACCTTATACTTCTAACCCAGGGGTGCACAACCTTTTTTGGTCTGAGGGCCGCATTGTCACAACGCTCTATTTCAAAGGGCTGCAAATTAAAAAAATGTTGATCATCGCTCATTTGTATCGGCCTATTACACAGGCTAATGTAAAGTGACCGTGGAGGAATGATCGCTATCGCAGTCATTCCTTTTTCATATGGTTATGTTGATTATTAGTAGCACATCACTGATTACACAGAGAGATGTGCGGCACGATTATTCCGGCCAGTTATCAGGAATGAGCGCTCCTATGGAGACTTGTTCCTAGTAATAACCTGAATATCTCGTAGTGTAACAGGGGCTTAGGGTACTTTCACACTAGCGTTATTCTTTTCCGTCCTAGGGGCGCAAGAACTTATCAGTTTTTTACTAATGCATTCTGACGTGAGATCAATCCGTTCAGGATGCAGTCAGCATGCTGCGGTTTTATCTCGGTCCAAAATTCTGGAACACTTACCAGAATGCCAGATCCGGCATTTTTTCCCATTGACATTCATTAACGCCGGATCCGACCCCCAAGTGTTCCGGCAAAACGGATCCGGCATTTCAGTCTGCGCATGGCTCAGACCGCAAAAAATGTGAAAAAAATAAATGCTGTTTTTCCGGATGACACCGGCATTTCAATGCATTTGTCATACGGTTTAGGATCCTGATCCGTCTGACAAATGCCATCGGTTTGCATGCGTTTTTAAGGATCTGGCAGGCAGTTCCGGCAACAGAACTGCCTGCCGGAATCCTCTGCCGCAAGTGTGAAAGTACCCTTAAAGGGATTTCCCAGTAAAAATGAATTTTTAACAAGTTAGTGCAGCATGACCCCTGAAACTGAAGAGTTATACTTACCTGCTCCCTGTGCTGTTTTTAGCAGTGCATGGCCATGGTTACATGTACATATCCAGCCAATCGCTGGCTGCAGCGGTAATGTGGCCCCAAGCAGCGTGTCACAGCTGAAGCCGTTCATTGGCTGGAGCGGTGTATGTGACCATGGCCATGCGCTGACGGTTGTAAAAGTGCAGGAACCGGAAGATGGAGGCAGAGGGGGCCAGTGCAAAGGACTACGGCGGCATGAAGCAGGTAAGTATGAATCTTCTGGTTCAGGGGCCACGCTGCAGGAACTTAAGTCATTTTTACAGGAAAAGTGGCGACATTTCCTTCCATCCTGCTTCCTATTCATAAATCAGCGCTTTCCTTTACTGCAGAGGATGGCGCTCCCTGGTTATTACCACCTCCTGCCGCCACTTACAGGCACCATGTAATAACCCGTAAGCATTTTCCTTTACTAGTGGGGAAAGCGCTTATTAGTAACACTTTTTAATAACCATTTAATAATTTTTTTTAATAAGACACTTTTTTTTTTTTTTTGTGGTTTACCGCACCTGGTGGACCGAACGGTTGTAACTTGTGTTGGGACTGCCAAAATTATTTTTGCAACAATTTTTCACTTGACACATAGGGCCTTATAATTTATATTCTAGTTTTATTTGGGAGAAACTGTAAAATACTTTTAAAGTATTTTTATTTATTTTTTTCAAATATAGCTCCTTTTATTCTTTAAATATGCAAACTGACACCAAAATAAATTATCATAATTGGTTCCCTATTTGGTGTCTATCCTTTACTTAATTTTTAATATATTTCTGCTACAAATATCCCCCAAGAGGTCATAAAGAGACCATTGGGGACAATGAACACTCTACTATTTTGCACGTTTTTTTTTTTTTTTTTTTCATTTATTTATATTTTATTTTTCAGTTTTTTTTATTATATATTTTTGCCACATAATGTCCCCCCAAAGGATCATGAAAAGACTGTTAGGAGACTGTAAACAGTCTTTTTTTTTTTTTTTTTTTTTTTTTTTTTTTTTTGTGTGGGTTGGTTATATTTTTTCCATATAATTTGTCCCCAAGAGGTCACTGAAAGACCTTTGGGGGACACAGACATTAATTTTTTTTTTATGGTTGGTACTATTTCCACTGTAACTGGTTCATCCAAATCAGCCTGCTGTGGGGGCTGAGCAGGGTCTCCTGACCCTGCAGCTGTGCACTCCTCTGCCCCCAAGCCAGGTCCACCCTGCAGAGAGCTCACAGCACTGATGCACTGCTTCTGCCTTCTCTGCTCCCCCGCTGTCACTGACAGCCGGGGACCCGTCCTGCTACAGTGCGGGAGCAGGAGCTGTAATGCTCCATCATGCGGTGCTGCGGGCAGAAACACAGCTGATCACAAGGAGGACGGGGGCTGCAAGCCTTGGCTCCGGGGGCCGCAGGTTGTGCACCCATGATCTAACCTAATATTAATAATCTTTATTTCTATAGCGCCAACATATTCGGCAGCTCTTTATAATCAGGGGATTCAAGTACAAGCAGAGTCATAAATAACATAGCAGCAAACGGGTCAACAATTCAAACAAGAGGAATGAGGGTCCTACTTGCAAGAGCTTACAATCTATGATAATTTAACTGGCAGAAATGCTGTTAGAATATAGGAAACATTTACCTTATGTTTGAATTAGCACCACCGGGCTGCAGCCTTGACATCCAATTTATATTGCTATCCTCGGCAAAACGCACACACTTTGGAAGCAAAACGCACACACTTGTCTATTTTCCGGATGCCGTTCTGCTCCCTTTCTGCTGTTTTTAGCTGCTGCTTCGTGACTCATTCTGGGACTTTATAAATGTGTTTTCTTCTCTGACCTGCAAGAACTTAAATACATGTGAAAGCAGAGACGAGGCTAATGCAATAATCTCCTGTTTCCAGGATCCTTCAGTTCCCCCGGCCGGTCTTGTTGGAAGACTTGTTCGCTAAAGCTAAGGTCGCCTTCGGGCAGTGCATGGATCTCCACTACAGCAATAATGAGGTAAGGAAAGCAAGAAAAGGAGTCATTACAGGTCCCGGTCCCAGTCTGATCCTCAGTGGTCGGCACTGTCACGGCCTGGCAGCTCCTAATGCCAATTCCAATAATTGTTTCAATTCCTCACAGTTTACACTATCTCTGCTTGCTGTCTGTGAGGAGAAACATACTTGTTTGCATTCAATGGCTCATAACATCCTAATCTCACATGGCCTATTCATGGCTGCAATGTATTGCTTTATGTTACAGGGTGAGGGCATATTGCTAGGACCATCACTTAATAATCAGTGGGGACCGACCCATTCATCCTAAGAATAAAGGGGGGTGTAGTGCTAGTTCAGTGCTGTGGCCCCTTCAGTCCTTCCCTACATTGTGCCCCCCCCCCCCCCTCCGCCCATGCCGCCATGCAGAGAAATGCAGCCCACCCATTCATATGAATTAGGCATTCAAATTCTTTTTTTTTGGGAGGGCGGGGGAATTTGCAAAGCTTAATGCTGCAGAATTCTGGCTCAGGATTTTGCTCCATTCGACAACCTGTGCCAAAATCTTGGTGCAAAATCAGCCAACCAATAGCCGGAGCCACTGTGATACGTTTGGTGCATCTGAGGTGTGAAGTGTGAGGCCGTGCAGCCAGTCAGTGTCTGTAAGATCCGGCGTCTGACAGAAAAAAGGGGGCACAAAGACGCGGGCAACTGTCCAGACCCCGGACGGCAAAGTTATAAGGCGGCTACTTGGTAAACGTTTCCCCTCTGCTTGTTTCCATGCACAGACTTCTCAGTGGGCACCGGTCTGTAGTCATTTTCTGGATATTGGTTTCTTTCAAAGCTGATCTGTTTGTGGCCATGAAACCTAATTAACCAGTTAAGTGCTCATCCTGAGCAGTTCTGAGGAGCATACTCGTCTTGTTTATTGCACTGGATAGCACGTGTGCCTGTTTAATTGGGAGCAGGGAAATGTCTGCAGCCCTAGTGCTGGAGACCGGAGGCATCTCTGATATCCACTGACAAAGCCTCATTCACATGTCCGTGTCCATGCTGGAATCTGTGAAAAGGTGGTCAGTGATGCCTGCGAAGGATCCATTTGTGGTCCATGTGTCCAGTTTTTTTTTTTTTCCTGTCCGTTTGTCATCCGTGCTTCATGGACACTGTACAGCTGAAAAATAATTTTCAAAGCATCTCTTTTTAATGATCCGTGAAACATGGATGGCATCTGTATTGCATCCATAGTTTTCACAGACCCGTAGGCTATAATGGGCGTGATGGATCGGTGAAAACGGACAAAATAGAGCATGCATCAGTGCTAAAACCACGAACCGTGAATACACGCGTTAAAACGAATGGGCACGTGTGCTGTCCTTGGAGAGCACGTACATGGAACACTGACACGTGAATGAGGAATACCGTTATCAATGCGGATTGTGGCATTTAAAAGGAAAGACTGAAGGTGCGTCACAGGGAATCTCAGTGACGTGAGCGAAGGCCGTACCTTTGGATAAACAGCCCATCGGTCTGTATATTTCTTGTTGTGAAGCTGTAATACAAAAAAAACTCCTATGGGGACTGAGGGGAAAAAAATTATGCAGACGAGTCCTCGGCCGGTCTGACCAGGTGTTGTCCCCCTTCTCTCTAGCTGGTGATCCCATTGAAAACCCAGGATGATCTGGACAAGGCGGTGGAGCTGCTGGACAGGAGCTCTCACATGAAGAGCCTGAAGATCCTGCTGGTCCTCCATGTTCACAGCCAGGTGAGAGGCTGCACGGATGTATATATACTCCATAATAAGAATTGGCTATGCATTCTCCTCGAACGTTGTCTACTCGTCCTCTTCTAGAAGAGGTTTCACTGTATTACAACCATGCTTCAGCCATTTTTGGAAGAGAATCAGATTCTGGGTATTAAGAGCTTATTTTTGTCTTCTTGACCTTTTTAGGCCACCCGCCTATGTGATATGGAGCACATGCCTTCCCTAGAAGATCTGGATAACACTGTGTTTGGAGGGACTGAGACGAAGGACAGGATGCCTATTATTGGTAGGTAGAGAAGGGGGCTAATGGTGCCGCTTGTCCAGACAGACGCGGATTCTTACTGTTATCATTATTGCTTCCTAGGAAATCACACCAGGGATAGGAGTTCTCCACCTCCAGGTTACATTCCGGATGAGCTGCACCAAGGGGTTCGAAATGGATCCTTCACAAGCATTAACAGCGAAGGGGAGTTCATTCCAGAGAGCATGGACCAGGTACACCATTCAAAACCCAATTTCTACTGGACTTCCAGACAGGGAAAAAATGAAATGTGTTCCATTGGACTACGTATGTAGGTGCAAGGAATATCTCTGTACAGTGGCTCCTGACAGTCTGTACAGCAGTGCACTTAGGTCCCTAGCCGCATGGCCATCATGTAATCCAGGCTATGTGCATTGTGCCTTTTTCATTTAGCCAATATAAAGGCTATGGACACCTTTTACGTGGAAAAAATGATTATGTACGTAACTGCAGTTTTCTTTAATTCAAGGTAACCAATAAGTTTCAGGCTGTAACCATAATTCCTTCCTTCCTTCCTTCAATCATGTTCAGACCCCCCAATGTTGTTTGCAACCCGCTGCTAGCTCATACTTGACATGTCCCCCTAGTAGTACATGATAGATCTGTGTCTCTCCAAGTAATGCTGGCTCCAGAATGCTGTCTGTGATCTACCCTCATTGGATCCCTTCCACTCTCTGAATGTATAACCTACTCCCCCTCCTTGCTGCTATCTCTAACACTGAGAGGAACAGAACTCTGATGGATTTCAGTTTCTGAAGCACAAGCAGCTAGGTGAATGACTTGCACACACTCTGCAGAAGCAAAGTGATAGAAAATATTTAATGAAAACTATTTAGAAAGCTGCTTAATTTTGTATTAAGGAAGCGAAAGCAAAGATGTCTATAGCTTGTAAGGACTCCAACCAGAGGCTATGTTTGGAAAGCACAGGATGAAGGGTTTATTCTCGCAATGTACACTGAACCAAAATATAATATATGCCAATTGCACGCTCCCTCAAACGTTGCGACTTCTGTGGCATTGTGCTGTGTGATCAAACTGCACATTTCAGATTGGCCTTTTATTGTGGGCAGTCTAAGGCACACCTGTGCAATATTCATGCTGTCTAATCGGCACCTTGATATGTCACACCTGGGAAGTGGGATGGATTATCCCGGCAAAGGAGAAGTGCTCACTAACACAGATTTGTGAACAATATTTGAGTAATGGGTCTTTTGTGTATGTAGAAAATGTTTCCGATCTTTGAGTTCAGCTCAACCAAAATGGGAGCAAAACCGAAAGTGTTGCATTTTTATATTTTTGCTCAGTGTAGATTTGTTGCAGAATTTCATCTGAATCGAGCTGGCAGAAATCCATGCACTTGCTGCAGAAAGATCCATTCAGACGAATGGAACTCATTTACTGTCACAAATTTCTGCAACGTGTGTAAATCTAATCTGCGGCTTGAGAGGAATTTCTGCTAATTCTCCTTTTGTGTTTATTTCTGCAATGTAGATGCTGGACCCTCTGTCTCTCAGCAGTCCTGAAAACTCTGGCTCTGGCAGCTGCCCATCTCTTGATAGCCCT
This sequence comes from Bufo gargarizans, assembly GCF_014858855.1. Classification (NCBI taxonomy): domain Eukaryota; kingdom Metazoa; phylum Chordata; class Amphibia; order Anura; family Bufonidae; genus Bufo; species Bufo gargarizans. The sequence continues at coordinate 170,967 of NW_025334609.1, read as the reverse complement.
TTAGATGGGTAAGTCGCATACAATATAGGACTATGTTCAAACAATGCATTTTTTGTCCAGATTTTCAGAAAAATTCTGATTTACTGTGGATTTCATTTTTTGCAACACATGACATAAATGCACCTAGAAATCCACAACTTGTAATGCATTCTCAGGATTTTCAGATCTGCAGTCCCCATGAGGCACAGATTTTTCTTTGCTGTCATATGATGCGGATCCACGTGGAAAACCTGCAGACTCGCTATGACCGGAGATGCCTTTTGTCACTCCCTGTTTCTGGATGACGCTGAATTGTGTTGATCTTCTCTTCTTTAGGGAAAGTTATCACAAGTCGAGAATGCCAAGAGCTCAGAGCTACCCTGATAACTACCAGGAGTTTTCAGGTGAGGCTCCCTCCTGTTACCTCTGCTCCTTAGATAAGCGGCACTTTGCACTGAATGACCGAAATAGTTGATGATCGTAAACAGAAGGTCAGGTTAATGATTTGCTGATAAGAAAGCAGCAGAATTCACTATAGAAATACAGAAAAAGAAGAGCTTGAGGTTTCTAGTAGTATTTAATAGTCGTTAATCTCATTGTGTCATGATCTGTATTTTATTTTCCTGTGGTCCATAACTTTACATTTACATTTAATCTGTTCTCCTTGTAAAACCACTGCAGCCAATGTTCTACTTTTCGGAATTATCTTCTACTCTGTTATTTTAGAATACGACATTCCAGTGTTTGAGAAATTTGGAAAGGGTGGCACGTACCCACGGAGATACCACATCTCATACCTTCATCAAGATTACAGCGATGGTGAGAGGAAATGCATTATCTACTCTTTAAAAGGGTTTTGTGTCCCCAAAGCCAACTTTCACTATGCCCTGGAGTGTTGTTAATGCAGGGGCAGAAATACACTCGCCTGCTCCATTCCAGGGGTACGGTCCCCTGCTTCCAGATGGGATCTCGTGCACTGCTGCCGAGATTCAGTGGAGACTTGTCCCTAAGCAACCCATGGCTGCTGGGTCATGAGTTGCTTGGGTAGACATCAACGGTGAAGCCAGTGAATGGCTTTAGGGACCAGGTGAGTGTCGTATTTATTTTATGTAGACCCTGTTCCAGGGCATAATAAAAATGTACTTTGGGGTTGAAAAATGCCTTTCAACTCATTCACGGAATTCCTGCTGAATGGGGATCCATTAAACAGCACTCGAACTGCTGGAGCTGTCTGTCACTAGAAATCCTCAGTGCTGCATTTTGTGGTTGAGCGTCACTTAACTGGCTGTAAAATGGCTTATTTTCAGGCCGAAAAACATTTCCAAGAGCCAGAAGAACCCAGGGGAACAGCTTCCGCTCTCCAGTCAGCTTCAGCCCCACTGATCACTCCCTAAGCACCAGCAGTGGCAGCAGCGTTTTCACCCCAGAGTACGACGACAACCGGTTGCGGAGAAGAGGGAGCGACATAGACAACCCCACTCTGACGGTGATGGATATAAGTCCCCCCAGTCGATGTAAGTATTACACTGTGCAGACTGGAACCTGTGGCTATCCAGCATCAAGAAGTTACAATTCCTAGAAGTTGTAGTTGTAGTAACTGCTGGATGCTCACAATTTGCCCTTTGTAAGGTAACAAGAAAAAAAAAAAACAGACTTGGGCCTTAAATACCATGTTTCTTTTCAGCACCACGTGCCCCATCAAACTGGAGACTTGGGAAACTGTTAGGGCAGGGGGCCTTCGGCAGGGTGTACCTGTGCTACGATGCCGACACTGGGAGAGAACTGGCTGTGAAGCAAGTCCAGTTTGATCCAGACAGTCCGGAGACCAGTAAGGTAACCAGTAAATCTTCCACACAACCATTACAAACTGCTCCATCCTTTTTAGAATGGCATCTTCTGAAAGGACCTCCGGTGGATTTACACTTTAAAGTACAAAGAGGATGATTCAGTCAAACCCATAATAATTTACTTGTGTGCATCTTCCAGGAAGTGAATGCTCTGGAGTGTGAAATTCAGTTGCTGAAAAACTTACTTCACGAGCGCATCGTTCAGTATTATGGCTGCTTGAAAGATTCCCAGGAGAAGACGCTCTCTATATTCATGGAGTACATGCCAGGGGTAAGTGCCAGTGTATTCTAGGCACCTACTGCCACTGGGAGACTGAAGCTCAGAAAACCTAACCTACTTTCTTGTCCATAGGGATCAATAAAGGACCAACTTAAGGCGTACGGAGCACTTACAGAGTTTGTGACACGGAAATACACCCGCCAGATCCTGGAGGGCGTCTATTATTTGCACAGTAACATGATTGTACATAGAGATATTAAAGGTGGGTTCTGAGTTGATGGGTCATTTAGTTGTACACCTGCTCAGGGGCAGTGACTTTGTATTATATTATGTGGCATTTAGTTTTTTTTTGTTTGTGATGGGTATTAAGGAGCTCCTATTATAACATGGGTTTATGTTTTACCCCTTAGGAGCTAATATTCTGAGAGATTCTTCAGGCAACGTCAAACTGGGAGACTTTGGAGCCAGCAAACGCCTCCAGACCATCTGCCTCTCTGGTACTGGAATGAAGTCTGTCACCGGCACGCCGTACTGGATGAGCCCAGAGGTTATCAGTGGGGAAGGTTATGGAAGAAAAGCAGATATCTGGTGAGTGAGAAATGGACATTTCCGAGTCTGAGGTCAACTAATTGTGAGACAAAGTATGTGTTTTATTCTGTAGGTACATAAAAGTGAATAAATGAAATTACTGATACTGAGTAACATCCTGTATTATACTCCAGAGCTGCACTCATTATTCTGCTGGTGCAGTCACTGTGTACATACATTACATTACTTATCCTGTACTGATCCTGAGTTACATCCTGTATTATACTCCAGAGCTGCACTCACTATTCTGCTGGTGCAGTCACTGTGTACATACATTACTTATCCTGTACTGATCCTGTATTATATATACTCCAGAGCTGCACTCACTGTTCTAGATAAAGTTTGTTATAGTTTTATCGGGGTGGTCCTGCTCGTCTCTCCACAGGGCTAGGGGGTCGGCCATTCACAGTGCTGTGGATAGGTGGGCATCTCTTTGCAGACACTGAACTTGCAGGGAATTGAGAATGCAGCTCTGTATACTATGTTGCAATCCCATAATTCCTTGAGTTTGTAATTTTATTATCTTTCTCAGGAGCGTTGGATGTACGGTTGTGGAAATGCTAACTGAGAAACCCCCATGGGCTGAGTTTGAGGCCATGGCCGCCATTTTTAAAATCGCCACCCAACCCACCAACCCACAGTTGCCAGCAAATGTATCAGACCACACACGGGACTTCCTGAAAAGGATTTTTGTAGAAGCTAAACTGAGGCCGTCGGCTGAAGAACTCCTTAGGCACACGTTTGCCCAGTGTCACTAGTGACTTCCCACCTCCGTTCAGCTCTTCCTCTTTGCTCCGTTCCTTCCTTCCAAAGCTGATGGCACTTTTACAAGCCGACTAACGACAAGAGAGATTGTCCCATTCCTCTTGATGATTGATTCCTCCGGCCTGGAGGTCTATGGTCTAGTGACGGTTGTGGCTCAAAACTCTTGTTTTTTTTTTTTCCCACAAGGTACAGCGACGTTACTCGGTCTAAGCACTTTAGAAGATTTTCCTTCCCAGTCAGGTAGAGACGGGAACCTTCTGGTACAAAAGAGGAGGAAAATGTTTGTGAAGGACGTGAGCCATCTGGCATGTGGCAGCTTTACAATGTGCCCGGGGGGTGGCACTGCTGGGGATCACAGCTGCTTTTCATTATTTAAGTGTTTGATGTTTTCGGTTCTCACTGTCGGTCTGATCGGTTTACGTCATGTGCATAAGGGAGCCCATCAGCAGGAAAGGGCCCCTGTAGGTTGCCAACATGTAGTCAGCCCCTCCTAACATTGAACCTGTGGTTGCTAAATAGTGAGAAGTATATGGTCATGTCACATGATTTGTCCTGGTCCCTGACTGGCAGGGGGGGGGGGGGGGGGGAATCTTGTATATATTTTATACCAAACACTTGCTTAAAGGGGTTTTCCAGGAATTTGATATTGATTACGGATCCTCAGAATCGACAATCGGTATCAAATCGGCTCTCACAGGAGCACCACCGCCTCCTTACAGCTTACCAAGCACAGCACCATCCATGGTGGTAGTGGCCGTGCTTGGAATTGCAGCTCGGGCCCAGTCACTTGAATTGGACTGAGCTGCGCCTTGGCCATGTGACCGTTGAACGTGACGTGACTGGCCTAGGAAGAGGCTGCAGCACTCGCAGGAGCGCCGTGACCTCTTCAGACAGCTGATGCGTGAGCGTGCTGGGAGTCGGGCCCCACTGATCAGAAATTGATGACCTATTCTAGGAATAAGTCCTCAATAGAAGTGCAGGAACATCCCTTTTAAAAATTTGCAAAAAGTATGTGTGCACGAGTCCTTATAAGTGGAATGCACCCACCAGGTTAGTGTAATTGGGGCCTTTTACAGATTCTTGCTGATGGTTTCCCTTGAGCTAGAGGCATTGACCTTCCTTTTTGCCCATTGATTTCAGTCCTATTTGTGGTCCCTATGCTTTCCTCACAGAACACAAAGGGAAGATGAGGCAGATTGATTACGCAGACTATCACCAAAAGTTCGCTACTAGATTTACACATGGGTTTGGTTGAAGCTGCTTTCTTGAGATCTGGGGGTCAATGGGTACACGTCTGAATGAAACTTGAATAACTGATGTTAAATTAGCGGGATTGTGCGTTCATCCTCTGTTCCACAAGGGAGGACGCCATCATGGCTGCCTACTGTCTTTTGTTTTTACATGTTTTGTCCTTTGTTTTTATCTTTGTGCTTTTGAGCAACCCCGAAGCGCTGCGCATCAATTCCAGACGTCTCCAAGGTCATCAGGAAGATTTGACTGGTCTGTGTGCGCGCCGTTTTATTTTCACCTCTGTGGTACAGGGTTTAGTATATTTCTCAGGCAGGTGGACGGCCTTAGCGGCTACACATTAGGGCAATTCCACTTTTTGATTTAAAAAAAATAATAATAATTTGTACCCTAATTAGTGATCTGTAAAAGTGTGAATAATGCAAGTGCGTTTATCAAGTGGGTTCTTAGTTGTGAGGCAGTAATTTTGACTGCATTTTTCTGCCAAAATGCACAGAAAATGTGTCCTTTTTATTCTCATCTTCTAAGGTGATGACTAGGCTGTGCTATCCCCTTATGATCACTAGAGGTCTAAACTCTGGGGCCCCATTGATTTTGTGAAAGAAGGAGCTGCAGTACTGAAATAGTGCTCCCGCTCACCTACAGGGGACTGCAGCTGGCCCTGCTCATTTGAATGAGGCCTATTGCACATGACCGTATGACTTTTTCGGTGTTTTGTGGTCCGCATGACATCCGTGTGCATTCCGTTTTTTGCGGAACGGAACATCTGGCCCCTAATAGAACAGTACTATTGTCCTTGTCCGTTATGCGGACAATTACAGGACATGTTCTGTCTTTGAACGGAGATACAAGTTTGTGTGCATAAGGCTGTACGGCAGTGGCCATCCAGGACTTTGCCCTGCAGGATAGAAGAATAAGGGGGTGACGGCACTAAGTCAGCACTGCTGTCCCCTTCATTCTCAGGATTGTGGGGTTCTCACTGTTTGTGAAGTGGCATCCCCTAGTAATGATGGTAATACCCCTTTAAGTACTGCACGGCGCCGTCCTGCTTTTTGCAGCAGCTCTTACGCCTGTCCTATAGAGAGGGGCCCCATCCTCTTTAGAGAACCAGGGCCCCCATTTAAGCAGTACTGTTATAGTGTCTTTGCCAGTTTGTCTCTCGTTGCAGTATTTGCAGGTTTTGGTACTTTTAGAAGCCATAATCGTGGAGCCCGGACTGCGTTTTCCTTCCTGTTAACCATTTATTCTGTTGCCCTATAACTGCAATTCATACAGCGAGGGGCACTAGTGTCCCCAAAAATTGTTATTGCCCCTTAGAAATTCCGTTGATCGTGTTGCTGGCACATTAGCTCCAAACAGTCCAGCAGCATGATGGTGTCAGCTGCGGGTCTCGTTACCGCCAATTAGTGCAGCCCCTTCCTGTAGCGAGCCGCCGGTCAAAATGCTGCCGCATCAACGTGTAGGCTGGGGGCTTGTCTCAAAAGCCATTCCTGACCCTCTTGGTCTTGAGCAGTTATTAACAGTGCCTTTTAACTTGTGTCCGTGTGATTGTGTTTTGTATCAATGTCATGTATGTGGTTTTTATGTGCACTCGTGTAAACATGTATGTATGTATATAGGTTATGTGTGTGTCCAGAGGTACGCAGATGAGATTCTCTATGGCTGTACGCAGAAAGTGCCAAATGTATATTCATGTCTGTACATTCCTGTAGTTCTTGGATTGTATCTAATCTGAATGCTTGAGTATTGCAGTGTATTCCTTGGGGGGGGGGGGGGGGGGGTCAGTTCTTTCTAAGTTAAAGGGGTTTTATGTACATAAAGCTTAATCATTGTATAATGAAAAGTTTTGCATTTCTCTAATGTTTCAGTTCCTCACCGTTTTCAAAGTCTGTGTTTGCTGTCAGGGAATGGAACATTCTTGTTTAAAGTCGCCCTCCAGGCAGGAGCTCAGAAATAATTTGTAATTTTTAACTCTGCTCCATTAGGGCAGAGCTGTGATCTGTGACTACAGCTTAGCTACAGTGCCTAACAGTGGGGTGAGGTAGTCGGAGACACACCCACTGTCTCATTATTGGCTGAATCTGCTCCTTGGCCCCTCCCCCTGCCAGATTAGCTGTTGTAGATATCCACATGCATAGAGGGCTTCTATTTAGGAACAGTGCTAGAATACGGATTATAACGTGTTTTTTTGTGTAGTTCGTTGCCTCCTGCTGTTCATATACTTGCATAGTATGGTGCCCCCTGGTGTTCATATACTTGCATAGTATGGTGCCCCTTGGTATTCAAATACTTGCATAGTATGGCGCCTTCTGTTTTGCATGTACTTGTATAGTGCCCCTTGCTGTCACAGTATATAGCAGTGTATACGTCCACCTCCAGAGCTGTTCACTGCAGGCCAGCCTCTGCAGTACATGGCAGTATAGCTGAGAAGACCCGTTCTCCAGGGGGAAGTAGGAAAGGACTATTTTGTCAGCTGCCAGAGGAGGAAGGAGACTGATTCTGCCCACAGGCCGTTCCCAGCAACACAGATTACCAGCAGCATCCTAGGGGACACATGGTGGCAAAAATTGGTGAAAAGGGGTATTTTATGCCAGAATCTCTGCAGTTGATTTTATCACAGTTATTACCAGCCTTTTCGGGGATCTCAACATGACCATGTTTTATGGGACTGCCCCGAGACCATGCTTTATGGCACAGCCCGGGTCCCAGCCCTGATACATTGCAGCAGGATATAGAGAGATTGGATACAATTGTAGCAAATCATCAGCTGTGAGAAGGTATTCGGTTTGTAGTGGCTGGATGTGAACAAGAATGTTCCTATTTACTCACAGCAAGCAGAGATCTTAAAAAAATTGATTTATATTAGAAATATGCAAAGCTTTTCATTAAATCGGAGGACTTTCCATATTTATGTTAAAGTGCGGCGTCCATAGACTCGGGGTAGAGTGATGGTATACGGCGCAGGCCGGACCAAACTCTTGGGTTTTGCTATTTACGGTACTTTATTTTTTATTTTATTTTTTACTCCTTAAATGCCAAAGATGTGTCATGTATGTAACAGAATTATTTACTCCCTTTTGTGTGGTTCAGGTCTCATGTAAAACCTTAACCCCCTCATTAGACATTACAGGAACTGCCGGCAGCCATATCTTATCAGATCCCACCAGACCCTCAAGTAACAACTCTGCTACTGCCGCTGGGTGAGCTGGTCCCAGGCTCCATAGGAATGCTGTACTGAGGAGGGGAATCGCACCGACTCAATGCACCATTTTATTTGGTGATACAAAGGCCATAGCCAGTAAATCCCACCTCTCGGACTCCAGTGAGGAGGGTGTCATGTGGTCTGCCTTGGCTCTGCCGAATTGCTGGGTCCTCCATGGAGGGCAGGGGCATACAATTAAGCCATTTGGGCCGTTCAGTGGGTTATAGGGAGGGTTCATCAGGGTTATTGCTGCTCAGTTGGTGTTCAGGTCTGGCAGGTTCGGGATCACCCAGGTTAATATCTGATATTTCCTCTGTCATGATCTATGTTCGGTGCCCCAAACATCCACCAGTCCACACCGTCAGTGCCTGACCAATATCAGCCAGCAGTGGCGGGCAGTACCTAAAACGGGGGAACAGGTTACATAGCTCAATAAATGAACCTGCTGCTCAGGCGAAGTGCAGACATCTTATCTACAGGATGGGTGATAAATGTGTGATTGCTGGGGTCCAACTGCTGTGACCACAAGACTGGGGCCCGAGTCCATTTTGTAAATGGAACATGTACACACTTGAAACCACCGCTCCAGTTGCTTCTGTGGGACTGACCGAGATGGCAGACGCTGTAGTCAGCAGTCCCATACACACTGTATGGAGTGGCGCTCATTTATGTGCTCCAGTCACACAGAGGACTCGTGGTCCTAGCGTTTGGGCCCCAAGTGATCATACATTTACCCAACCCCTTCATGTTTTAAGGACCCACTTCTCACCAGACTATTAAAATGCCTTATGATTCTGAATGAGCTTCTGCTCTGGTGTAATCGACTTTCTCCTTTGCTCTTTGGCGCAAGAATATGGAGCCAGACGCATGTTCATCTGACTGGAGACTGACTTGCAGTATGTAGATATCGAGACCCTACTGTGGAAAGTGATAGGTCAGGGTTCAGCAATTTCCAGTATTGCAGCTGTTGTGAAACTACAAGTCACAGCAGGCACACTTGCTTGGCTGTTATCGAAAGTCCCACAGAAGTGCATGGAGCATGTTAGGAGTTGTATTCTCACAACAGCTGGAGGGTGCTGAACGCTATAATAGGCTAAGGCTGGGGTCATACATCCAGAGTCCGTATTCTAGTCCTGACTGTGTATTTTCTGACCTGAACTTGCAGTATTATAAGGATCTATGAGTTGGTCATTAAACCCGTCTGAATGTGTAAATCTGATACAGATAATTAAGTGCATTTAATACTGCAAAACCTAAGCCCAATGAGTTACTAGTAAAAGCATAACTGTTGTCTGTAGCCTAGACTGCACAAGTGGATGCAGCTGCTGAGGAAGATGCAGAGGCAGGAGTGGATGCAGCTGCAGGGGGAGATGCAGAGGCAGGAGTGGATGCAGCACGCGGGGGGAGATGCAGAGGTAGGAGTGGATGCAGCTGCAGGGGGAGATGCAGAGGCAGGAGTGGATGCAGCACGCGGGGGGAGATGCAGAGGTAGGAGTGGATGCAGCTGCAGGGAGAGATGCAGAGGCAGGAGTGGATGCAGCTGTTGGGGAAGATGCAGAGGCAGGAGTGGATGCAGCTTCTGGGGAAGATGCAGAGGCAGGAGTGGATGCAGCTTCTGGGGGAGATGCAGAGGCAGGAGTGGATGCAGCCGCTGGGGAGATGCAGAGGCAGGAGTGGATGCAGCCGCAGGGGGAGATGCAGAGGTAGGAGTGGATGCAGCTGCTTGGGAAGATGCAGAGGTAGGAGTGGATGCAGCCGCTGGGGAGATGCAGAGGCAGGAGTGGATGCAGCCGCAGGGGGAGATGCAGAGGCAGGAGTGGATGCAGCTTCTGGGGAAGATGCAGAGGCAGGAGTGGATGCAGCTTCTGGGGGAGATGCAGAGGCAGGAGTGGATGCAGCTGCTGGGGAAGATGCAGAGGCAGGAGTGGATGCAGCCGCTGGGGAGATGCAGAGGCAGGAGTGGATGCAGCCGCAGGGGGAGATGCAGAGGCAGGAGTGGATGCAGCCGCTGGGGAAGATGCAGAGGCAGGAGTGGATGCAGCCGCTGGGGAAGATGCAGAGGCAGGAGTGGATGCAGCCGCTGGGGAAGATGCAGAGGCAGGAGTGGATGCAGCCGCTGGGGAAGATGCAGAGGCAGGAGTGGATGCAGCCGCTGGGGAAGATGCAGAGGCAGGAGTGGATGCAGCTGCTGGAGAAGATGCAGAGGCAGGAGTGGATGCAGCCGCTGGGGAGATGCAGAGGCAGGAGTGGATGCAGCCGCTGGGGAGATGCAGAGGCAGGAGTGGATGCAGCCGCAGGAGGAGATGCAGAGGCAGGAGTGGATGCAGCCGCAGGGGGAGATGCAGAGGCAGGAGTGGATGCAGCCGCTGGGGAAGATGCAGAGGCAGGAGTGGATGCAGCCGCTGGGGGAGATGCAGAGGCAGGAGTGGATGCAGCCGCAGGGGGAGATGCAGAGGCAGGAGTGGATGCAGCCGCAGGGGGAGATGCAGAGCAGGAGTGGATGCAGCCGCTGGGGGAGATGCAGAGGCAGGAGTGGATGCAGCCGCTGGGGGAGATGCAGAGGCAGGAGTGGATGCAGCCGCAGGGGGAGATGCAGAGGCAGGAGTGGATGCAGCCGCAGGGGGAGATGCAGAGGCAGGAGTGGATGCAGCCGCAGGGGGAGATGCAGAGCAGGAGTGGATGCAGCCGCTGGGGGAGATGAAGCAGTACGTGATTGGCGTCTTGCAAGCCTGGGCTCATCTTCCTATATTTGTCAATTGCATTTTTTCCTTTGTCAGCACGCTGCATTATGGTAAATTTTAGATAAATATTTATTTTTTCCTGCTCCATATTCCAGGTGACCAGGGAGAGTTTCGTAGCCAGCACTGGCATTGGCCACAGACCGTGGCTCGTGCTGACAATGTTGTGACAGATTGAAGTTACGTCATGACGCGGCTTGTCAGGTCTTTTGTAAACCATTGTATAGTAGAAAAGGTTTGACAACTGTGTCATTTCCTTTTTGTGGTTCATTACCTCATTGGTTGTATTCTGCTTCCTGGCAATGAATAGAATAATTTCTTTTTCAATGTATTAACGTAAATCACAGTAGTTGGTCTTCTGCTCACGCACCCATTGCTAATAGAGAAGAATACGGCGCATGGCGAGAACATAGGCCTGCACATGGCGTGCTGATGGGACCCGCTGCGCTGCTGAACATGGCATGGCCTTGCTTTTGAGCTGGACTAGGCTTACATATGCCACAATACAATGAAAATATGGTACTTGTGTAGTTCTCCCAGTAATTCCACAGCTCAGGGTTTGCTCCAGTTGTGTGCAGCCTAGACACCCCTGTGTGCGCTAACTACATCTGTCACACAGGTCTCTCTCCTGTCCTGATGATTTGCAACAATGTATCGGCCATCCAGGCTGGTTACCCCACAGATGATTATTTAGACTGGATACAATTTGAACAAACCCTCAGGTGTGAGGTATTGGGTTAGGATGATTTTTTAAAGGGGTTCGTCCCCTTAATGGTGAGACCTGCAAAATGATAGCATACTTGCCTGGTACATCGCTGTTTCCTGGCTCCTTCACTCTCTGTCCTTGGCTGCCTCGCTGGGGCCCCCCGCTGTCCACATCCACGTTGATGCAGCAGTGGTGACCTCTAAACCCCTCCCCTTGTGCCAGTGGGGGAAGGCAGGTCACAGCTGCAGCCAGCGATTGACTGCAGTGGAGGACCTGAGCAAGGCTGGGGAGCAGCTAACTATGCTTCTGTTTTGCAGGTCTGCAAACCCCTTTTAAGTCCTAGTTCTCATTCACTGACTGAAAGCAGAGGTCTTGATACTGATGAGGAATTACCACACAAAATGTTTTAGAACCCGCTGAACTTTTAATTAAACCATGCTTAAAGGGTTTTTCACCCCACTCGGTAGCATCTGGTACCTGATGAAAGAATCCTACTCGCCCGCTCTGTTCTGTAATCTTCTGGCTGGGATACGGTTGCGGTCACATGCCTCTGCAGCCAGTGACTGGCTTCAGTGATAACATTTTCCCAGGCAGCATGTCACATGAGTAATATGCTTCTTGGGGGCGCATCACTGCTGAGGCCAGTCATAGGCTGCAGCAGCCCACCCGACCCCGTCCCTAAGTGAAAAGAGGCCAGATCCTGGAGCACCCATCTAAGCTTTATCTACATAAGAATAGATGACCTTTCCCCATAAACCCGTGGTCGCTCGCCTACTCCGCCCATCCCTGTCCTCCGTTATGAAGCAGTTCCACACGTGATTGTACGCCGGTCGTCAGGCACTATATATAGTATATATATATATATATCTATATAAATATATCTTACTGTACAGCATTTTTTAGTCTGTAAATGTTTTGCACATTTTTTAAAGATTTTTCTTTTAATTGATACATTGATTGTAAAACTTGGAGCAGCTGCAGATGTGTGCGTGGAAGCGTCTGTGCGATGTACTACTGTCTGTGCTTGTCAAACATGGAGATTTTAATATACTGAGCTACTTACTCGCTTCTGGGTGTTCTTATACTGTACCTTCTTATTATGTACTGAAGCTTATTATACCTTTGCTGGCACGGGGTGGGGGCTGGGTTTTATATATAATAGACATTCTTGAGACTCTGTCCCTGGAGAACACAAGCCCCTTTTATATCCTCCTCATCTGCAAATCCCCAGGCAGACTCTGGGGTGGTCGGCACCACAGGAACAGCGCCCTCATGTGGCGGGGGCGAAGATGTTCTCCCGAGGCAGATCCTCTGTGCGCCGCTGTGCCAGCAACATGTTCTAAGTGACCTGTCATAGTAAAGAAACATAATCGACTTGAATACATATTATATAATGTGTCTGAGGCTGGATCCAACACTATTTTGTTATGTTTTATGATGAATTTTTTTATGACTGCCCCACCCCCTTCTATTTCTTACTCCTGATGGAATGGTTGCACTTGAACAAATGGCTTCTATGAATCGATATCATAAGAGTTAGAAATCCGACATGCAGGCGCCTCCTGTCCAATTGTGTTTATTAGCATTAAATAAATTCGGTTTTATCCCCCTTATGTGCGTAATGTGGTAATGGCTGGGAGCATGGAGGCGGCTGAGGTGTCAGATTATTGGGCTCTAGTACTCCCCATCACTGTATACATTGACCTCCCTGGAGTCCCTCAGGCAAGTTCATACAGGAAAATACCAATCATTGGCCATCGATGAGATGGCGGACTGCTGCAACCAGCCCTCCGCCCGGGCCACCATGGATGTCAAGACCGAAAAAGCACCCGATAAGGAAGAACGGGACCGAGATGGATCACAGTGTACGGTAGAAAGCTTGTGACTGTTGGTTAATAGACTGACGAGGGGAGATGCTGGTCATGCAGGATCGCTGACTCGTAGTGATCCCATAGAAATTAATGGGATCGCCACAACAGTTGTAAGAAATCCAATCCATTTATTTCTATGGGATCACCAGAGATCCTGACCATGACATGTAGCCCTAGCCTAAAGCCCCGGTCCACCTTCTAAACAGAAAATCGGTCAATCAGTTTCTGCGTAAAAAGCACAGAGTAAGGCTTCATCCAGACGGCCGAAACATGGACGCATTTTAGTGTTTGCATTTAAAGACACAAATCCCAGGCCGGCTGCTGTCCTAGTGGTCCAAAGATCCCTGATCCCTAGTGTGCTGATAGTTTGGGTCACTAGACCAGTGTGCCTCCAGCTGTTGCAAAACTACAACTTCCAGCATGACCGCACAACCAAAGGCTGTCCAGGCATGCTGGGAGTTGTAGTTTTGCAACAGCTGGAGGCACACTGGTTGGGAAACACTGCACTAGACCCCCGGTTCGCCCAGTATTTGCTGCTGTGTTAGAGCCGCCAGAAACCATCCTAAATACTGACAGGACTCTTAGGAGAGACTGTGAGTCCTGCTCACACTGTGATGGACAGCCTTCTGTATACACGGATACAGGAAGAGCTGTCGATTGGTAACCAGGACTCTCACTGTTTCTTCTAGGAGTCCCCTCAGGATTTCCTCAAACCTACAGTATATGTCACTGCACCCCGTCATATCCTGTTCTCACGCAGGAGTTGTCGGACAGGCTCACGGTAAATTTGCTTTACTTATTCCGATCCCAAAGCTGTGCTTGGTAAGCAAAAAGAAGGCCGCCGGTGCCTTCTCAAACAGCTTATCAGCGGGGGTTCTGGGTGTCCGACCCCCACCATTCCGATACTGATGGCTAGGGCACCAGTATTAAAATCTCAGAAAACCACTTAGATGTCATGGTCAAGCATGACCACGGCATCTAAGTGGTGAAAAACTGGAAGCGCGCGCTTCCAGATTAGGACTGGCTAAGCCATGCGGCGATGGGTGTTCCTTCTCTCTGAAGCAACACTGCATTATCAGAGCTGCAGTTCCTATAGAGGCCTGCAGGTGGCAGACCTCAATAGGATAACTGCAAATGAAGCTTAGGGCTCTTTCACACCTGCGTTATGGTCTTCCGGCATAGAGTTCCATCGTCGGGGCTCTATGCCGGAAGAATCCTGATCAGTTTTATCCTAATGCATTCTGAATGGAGTGAAATCCGTTCAGGATGTCTTCAGTTCCGGAACGGAACGTTTTTTGGCCGGAGAAAATACCACAGCATGCTGCGCTTTTTGCTCCGGCCAAAAAACTGAAGACTTGCCGCAAGGCCGGATCCGGAATGAATGCCCATTGAAAGGCATTGATCCGGATCCGGCCTTAAGCTAAACGTCGTTTCGGTGCATTGCCGGATACAACGTTTAGCTTTTTCTGAATGGTTACCATGGCTGCCAGGACACTAAAGTCCTGGCAGCCATGGTAAAGTGTAGCGGGGAGCGGGGGAGCAGTATACTTACCTGTCCGTGCGGCTCCCGGGGCGCTCCAGAGTGACGTCAGGGCGCCCCAGGCGCATGGATGACGTGATCGCATGGCACGTCATCCATGCGCATGGGGCGCTCTGACGTCATTCTGGAGCGCCCCGGGAGCCGCACGGACTGTAAGTATACCGCTCCCCCGGTCCTACTATGGCAACCAGGACTTTAATAGCATCCTGGCTGCCATAGTAACACTGAAAGCATTTTGAAGACGGATCCATCTTCAAATGCTTTCAGTACACTTGCGTTTTTCCGGATCCGGCGTGTAATTCCGGCAAGTGGAGTCCACGCCGGATCCGGACTACGCAAGTGTGAAAGAGGCCTTAGACTGTAGTTCTATTGAACTACAGTCTATGCTGAAATAAGTGTTGCATATTTATAAAATAAAATAATTTACCCCTCTTTCCCCAGAATAAAATGAAAGAAATAAAGATCATGGAGATCACTGTGTCCCAAAACACCCATACTATTAAAATATTTTTCCCATATGATGAAAGGCATAACAGAAAAAAAAAACCATCAAAATGGCCAATTTGCCATTTTTTTTCATCGCTTCACTCGCTCCCAAAAATGGAATAAAATTTCAAAATGGTATGAGCCCCTACACAGCTCCATAGAAATAACTATAAAAAAAAGTTATCGGGGTCAGAATATGGTGATGTAAAGAAAAAAACAACTATTTTTTGTTGTAATCGTACTGACCCAGAGAAGGAAGGGCACGGGTCAGTTTTACTGCATATGAAATGCCGTTGAGACAACACCAGTAAAATAGTGTCAGAATTTTATTTTTTTTGTTCCACCCCATTTTAAGTTTTCTCGCTTCCCACAGCATTGTATGCCATATTAATCGGTAGCATTAAAAAGTACACTTTGTCTTGCCAAAAACAAGCCCTCATGGATACATGAACGAAAAAAATAAAGTTATTTACTTACGGGTAATGTCTTTTTTTTTTTTTTTTGACTCCTCCATTACGGCATACCATGGAGGGACAGGAAGAATAAGATAGACCCTCCTCCGGCTCCTCCCCGGTGTCTCTCTGAACAGACAACCTAGTCCAGGGATCAGCAACCTTCGGCACTCCAGCTGTTGTGAAACTACAATTCCCGGCATGCTCCATTCATTTTTATGAGAGTTCTGAGAAGAGTAGAGGAAGTATGCATGCTGGGACTTGTAGTTTCAAAACAGCTGGCGTGCCGAAGGTTGCCGACCCCTGGCCTAGAAAGTCTTATATTTATTTTTTCTCAATACATTCACACCAACTATTTCCTGCTCATACAGGTGAAACGTGAAAAATTAGAATATCGTGCAAAGTTCATTTATTTCAGTAATGCAACTTAAAAGGTGAAACTAACATATGACACTCATTACAGGCAAAGCGAGAGATTTCAAGCCTTTATTTGGTATAATTTGGATGATTATGGTTTACAGCTTATGAAACCCCTCAAATTCCCAAAGTCTCAGAAAATTAGAATATTACATGAACTTATTTTTTTTTTTTTAAAAAGGATGTTAAATAGAAACATGTAGGACCTCTGAAAAGTCTAATCATGCATATGTGCTCAGTATTTGGTTTGGGCCCCTCAATGTGGCATGGATGCCATCAGCCTGTGGCACTGCTGAGGTGTTACGGGAGAGCAGGACGCTTCAGCCTTCAGCTCTTCTGCATGGTTCGGTCTCATCTTTCTCTCGGCAATGCCCCATGGATTCTCTATGGTGTTCAGGTCAGGAGAGTTTGCTGGCCAATCAAGCACAGTAATCCCACGGTCATTGAACCAGGTTTTGGTACTTTTGGCAGTGTGGGCAGGTGCCAAGTCCTGCTGGATAAATGAAGTCACCATCTCCATGTAAAGCTTGTCTGCGGAAGGAAGCATGAAGTGCTCCAGAATCTCCTGGACTTAATGAAGCACAGTGGACCAACACCAGCAGATGACATGTGTGACGCCCACGGCCGGGGCCAGCGCCTGGGGGATCCCTTGCCCCTTGGGAGGTTTCTACGAAATATGTCCCTCTTATAGAGCAAGTAAACATGTCACAGTCCCTCCCCTCCTCCTCCTAGTCTGTTCTCATTGGTGGCGGAGTGGCCACAGTCCTTCCCCTCCTACTTCTAGTCTGTTCTCATTGGTGGCAGAGTGGCCACAGTCCTTCCCCTCCTCGTCTGTTCTCATTGGTGGTCAGCGGCAGCCGCACACAGTGGGGAGGGAGGGACGGACTTTCTCCTTCTCCACTGTGCCGCTCAGGAGAACATGGTGCGTGCCGAGAGCGGCGCATGCCATGTTCTACCGCAATATGGCGATATAAACGAAATCGCTATCGTTGGCCAAATTTATATTGCATATCGTTTATATCGCCCACCCCTAATCCAGACTTGAGTAAATGTTTAACAGTTGCTTTTACTTGCCATAAACGGTAATCCATACAGTTTCCAGACTTTATCTTGGTTTCCAATAGTTTTCAGCAGGACAAATGGCAGGCAAAGAACTTCTGCAAACAAACTCCTCTCGGCTGTATCTTTAGTGTAGCTCCCTCAGCTCTGCTATGTTATCAATAGTAGTCTGTCTCTTACTGTAGCCAATCCTAGGAACTTCTTGTCCTGGTATTTAGTACCTCAAGCTTCGGCTCCGCTTGGGATGAAAGCAATGCAAGCCCAGGAGGGGACATGCAACCAAATAGTCCTTTGCAGGCAGCGCTCTGCTGGCCTGTACACAACCTCTCCCTTAGGAGGGTAGACTAGAACTCTGCAGGCTCGCCCAGGAGGGACGAGAACCTGCTGATTCCCCAGACAGGGGCTAAGCTAGACTACTCACTAACACTAAACTCCTCCTCTCCTTCTCCCTCTAGAGAGAATGGACAATCCAGTACATTTCCTGCTCTAGCACTGCCAAATGTTGCTGCCACCTTGTGGTAACCAGGCACATTACATGAAACATAACAGTTACATGGAATAAATATGCACATTATTCTCAGATGACATGAAATACATTAGATGACAGGTATTAACACATAGGAAATGGTAGCAAGGTGTCAAAAGGAGTGGTAATGGCACTCTGGGTCATTACACTTGGCTCCCCAAATCAACACAGACTGTGGGAACTTCACACTGGACTTCAAGCATCTTGCATTGTGTGCCTCTCCATTCTTCCTCCAGACGCTGGGTACTTGGTTTCCAAATCAGATGCAAAAGTTGCTCTTATCAGAAAAGAGAACTTTGGACACTGAGCAGCAGAGCAGTTCTTTTTTATTTAGCCCAGGTAAGAGATTCTGACGTTGTTTGTGGTTCAGGAGAGGCTTGACAAGAGGAATACGACATCTGAAGCCCATGTCCAGGATCTGTCTGTGTGTGGTGGCTCTTGATGCACTAACTCCAGCCTCAGTCCATTTCTTGTGAATGGCCTTTTCCTGACAATCCTCTCCAGGCTGCGGCCATCCCTGCTGCTTGGGCACCTTTGTCTTCCACACTTGTCCCTTCCACATAACTTTCTATTAATGTGCTTTGATACAGCACTTTGGGAACATCCAACTTCTTTTGCAATTACCTTTTGAGGCTTCCCCTCCTTATGGAGGTGTCAGTGATGGTTTTCTGCACAACTGTCAGGTCAGCAGTCTGTCCAATGATTGTGATTCCTACTGAACCAGACAGACAACGTAAAGGCTCAGGAACCTTCTGCAGGTGTTCGGGATTAATTAGCTGACTAGAGTGTGACACTGTGAGCCTAAAGTATTGAACCTTTTCACAATATTCAAATTTTCTGGGACTGTGAATTTGGGGTTTCATCAGCTGTAAGCCATAATCATCCAAATTATAACAAATAAAGGCTTGAAATATCTCGCTTTGCCTGTAATGAGTCTCATATGTTAGTTTCACCTTTTAAGTTGCATTACTGAAATAAATGAACTTTGCACAATATTCTAATTTTTCAAGTTTCACCTGTATATGTATCAAAACATAATATATATATATATATATATTATTATTTTTTTTAATTATTTTTTTTGGGGGGGGAGGATTCATAAAAAGGAAATTACCGGGAAGTAATATGGTTTTTCCCTTTCATCCTCCATGACGGCATACCATGAGATATATCAGATTAATTCTTTTAGGGGGAGACTTTGGCTTGCGAGACCTTTCTACCAAAAGACAGACCCCGACTTGCCCTAGTATCCACCCTGTAATGTTTGGTAAACGTACGAGGACTCGACCATGTCGCTGCCCTACAGATTTGTTCTATAGATGCATTTGCTCTCTCAGCCCAGGATGTTGAGACAGATCTCGTAGTGTGGGCCGTCAATGTCTTTGGTGGAGATACTCCTAACGATTTGTAGGTCTCAGATATAGCCATTTTTATCCATCTTGACAGGGAATTCTTTGTATTATTATGACCTTTATACGTCCCTAGAAATTGTACAAACAAGCAATTCGAGTTTCTGATTGATTTAGAACTAAATATAGAACAAAATGGCCCTACGCATGTCTAACTTGAGAAATATTTCTTCCCCCTCTGAATTTGGATCTGAACAGAATGAGGGGACTATACTTTCCTCCTGCCTGTGGAAATTGGATAAGACTTTGGGTAGGAAAGTATAATCTAATCTGAAAACTATCCTGTCAGGAAACACCGTAAAAAATGGTTCAATAATTTCTAGAGCCTGAATCTCGCCTACCCTGCGTGCCGAGGTAATGGCCACTAAAAATAGGGTCTTCATTGAAATGTATCTTAGAGAGGCTTCGGAAAGAGGTTCACATGAGGCTACAGTCAACCCAGATAGGACTAAGTTAAGATCCCAGGGCGATACCACTGGTCTTAGGAAAGGCCTCAATCTATCTGCCCCCTTAAGAAACCGGATGACCCACAGGAGATCCCTAATCTTTTTATCAAAGACCAAACTTAATGCCAAGATATGGACTCTTAATGTATTTGGGCGCAACCCTTTCTAGAACCCTGATTGCAAGAATCCTAATACTCAGAACCTCTTCCAAACTTTAGAATACATTTTTGAGCTTACCTCCTTTCTGCTGGCCGCCAAGGTATTAATTATAGCGTCCCACAAGCCTTTGGATCTCAAAGTCAGGTTCCAAGCAGCCAGATGTATTTTTTCTACTCTGGGATGGAGAAACGGTCCCTGGGACAACGGATCTTGCCTCCAGGGAGGAATCCATGGGCTCTGAACTGAAAGATTTAGAAGAGGAAACCACGATGTCTTCCGCCATAACTGTGCCATTAAGATAACATGGGCTCTGTCCTGGCGAATCTATTTCAGAACCCTGGAAATCAGCGGAAAGGGAGGAAAGGCATATGCCAGATGAAAGTCCCATTTTTGGTTAAGCGCGTCTACCCCTATGTTCCTGTTGAAGGGGTTTAGGGAAAATAACTTTTTGAGCTTCGTGTTTTTTTGCGGAAGCGAACAGATCCACCTGGGGAGTGCCGCACTTGTCTGCTATCTGGAGAAAAACTTGTTGTTCTAGGCTCCATACCGTTGACCTTAGAGATACCCTGATTAAAAAAATCTGCTTTATATTTAGGGTCCCTTTAGGTGTACTGCAGACAAGGACGTCAGATGAATCTCTGCCCAGGAAAAAATCTTCTGTGCCATCAGATTTAGGCTTACACTTCTTGTTCCCCCATGACGTTTTAGATAGGCTACTACTGTCGTGTTGTCTGATCTTACTTGAATGTCTTTCCCTTCTATATTTTGAGATAGAGCTTTTAGAGCTTCCCAGACTGCGGATAATTCCCTCAGGTTTGAAGATAGAGCCGTCTGATCTCCGGACCATTGTCCCTGGAAAGAGAGATGAGAGCAATGAGCTCCCCATCCCCAAAGGCTTGCATCTGTTGTGACAATCTCTAGGTGCCTGGGACTCCAGGGAAGGTCCCTCCGCAGATGGTCTGGATTTAGCCACCACTGCAGAGACTGATTTACTGACAAGGGAATTTGAATTGTTTCCTCTAACGAATCCTGACTTTTGTTCCAGTTCCCTCGTAACCACTGCTGAAAACCAGAGTATGGAACTGGGCCCATTTTACTACTGGGATTCATGATGTTAGTGTGTCCAGCAGATTCATAGCTTCCCTGATCGGACAAGCTGAATGCCCCCCCGAGGCTTGAAACTTTCTCTATTACCCCTGCCACTTTTTGAGCGGGAGGGAAGGTTAAACTTTGAGATGGACAGGGGTTTGATTTTTCCCAATTTATCACCCAGCCTGTTTGATAAATAGTTTGACAGGTTTGGAACAGATTGTTTTCTAGACCTTCTTTTGAATTTCCTACAATTAGGAAATAGTCTAGGTAGGGGATTATTATGATGTTCCGTGTTCTCAGGTGAGCCACCACCTCTATCATTACTTTTGTAAAAACCCTCGGAGCGGTAGTGATCCCAAGCGGGAGGACTTGGAACTGAAAATGATGTCGATTTTTTTCCCCCAGAAAAACTGCTATACGCAGGAATCTTTGAGCTCTCTCGCATACCGGAATATGGTAATATGCATCTCTTAAATCTATCAAAGCAAGAAAGTCTCCTCATTTTAGCAGACTTAAGGTGGATTTTAGAGATTCCATCTTGAATTTCCCGTATTTTATGATTCTGTTCAGGCTCTTCAAGTTTATTATAAGATGGAATTTCCTGTTTGTTTTTTTTACTAAATAAAAATTGTTAAATAATAACCTGTTCTTTGTTGAAGGGCTGGAACCGGGATAATAGCCTTTTGAGCCAACAGATTCAAGATACCGTCCTCTAGTTTTTTCTGTAGAACAGATTTCTGAATTGGAGTTACTTTGAAGACATTTATGTGTGGAGGAAGACTGAAAGGAATATCATAACCTTCTGATATAATATTTAGAACCCAAGGGTTCACAGTAATTTTGGCCCATTCTTTTGTAAAGAATTGTATTCTTCCTCCCACTTGAAGCCTGTCGTCATTGTTTGGAAGATTCAGAATTTTTGGGGTTAAACTAGAACCCTCTCCCTCTACCAATCTTCTGACTTTTCCACCAGACCACTGTCCCTCCCTGTCAGATCTTTTGAACTGGAAGGAACCTCCTTTCTTACCTTTCCAAAAGGGAAACTTCCTTTTATTTGTTTCACGGGGAAAAGATTTTTTAGAATCCGAAGCTTTTTCCAAATCCTGACCAAACATTCGCAAATAAATGACAATTCTTGTTCTAAATATGAAGGACAAAGAGAAACAAAAAGATACAACATACCAACTCAAAATAGGTATGAGACTCTGGCCAATCACTCTTTTTTAGACCAAACTCCCCCTCACCATTCCCCACGACTGAAACAAAGACAACCACAATCACCAGAACACAGAAGGACAACACCAGATCACAGAAGGATAATAGCTTATACACAGAGAACACCATACAACCTGAGACACAGGGCACCACAAGTAGAAAGGAACCAGACATATCCAAGATCAGATCAGGACAGATACAAAACTTGGACATCAGAAACACAGACCAACCAACATATAAAGGATTCACGGGAGATACATTACAGGGAAAATCCTCAAAAAAGAGGAAGACATGGAGATCCAAAAGAAAGAGGGGAATACAGAAAACACCACCAGTAACCACAGACAATATTATTAATTTGAGTAAAATAAAGTTAACGAATACACAGATTACACTATTGAATAAGGGTTTGAAGTTTGCACCCTCATCTTCACTGAATAAATTTGACACCTATATAGGCATTCAGAAGTTCATTCGTAAAATTTGCCTAAAAAAGTATTTTATAAAAAATCCACCGGTTATGGAACAACCGAAAACAGATGTATTCATCCACACACAATTGAAAGGAAAATCAAAAAAATTCCCTAGAGCAGAGATTGGTCCTGAAATGGCCACATTTCAAAAAAATGTGGAAACAGATCTAGAAAAATTAAGAATAAAAAAGGGGTATAGAAATAATTTATCCAATGGGGAAATAAAAGCTATAAAACAACTGCAGAAGAACCAGCAAGTAGTTATCCGCCCCGCAGATAAAGGGGGGGCAATAGTGATCTGGGGAGAAGATCAGTACAATAAAGAATGCCTCAGACAGCTATCTGATTTATCTACATATACCCCATTAAAAAAGGACCCTATGGAAGATTTTAAAAGTGCTCTCTCCCACTATTGTGAAAAAGGTCTCAATGCGGGAATCCTAACAAAGCAAGAATATAATTTTATTGTTAATACACCAGGTAGAAGGCCTGTTTTTTATTGTTTACCTAAGGTCCACAAAAATAATGTGGATCCACCAGGCCGGCCCATTATTTCGGGCATTGGATCGTTAACAGTAAATTTGTCACCATATATTGACACACTGTTACAGCCACAAGTGAAAAAAATAAGATCATACATACGCGATACCACAGATATTGTGGGAACATTGGAGGACCTGGACGTCCAGGACCACTGGATTATGGGTACCCTGGACGTCCAGTCCCTCTATACTATTATAGACCACGATCAGGGTGTCTTGGCTTTGAAGGAACAATTAATGAAGGATATCACTTGGAATACGGACCAAATTGACTATCTATTGGAGGGAGTTACACATATCTTGCATCATAACTATTTTTCCTTTTCGGATCAATTTTATTTACAGAGAAGGGGGACCGCCATGGGTACCAGGTTCGCCCCCAGTTACGCCAATTTATTTTTGGCGCAATGGGAAAATAACAACATAGACCCGGAACTGGGGGGGAACCTGGTCCTATGGCGGCGTTACATTGATGATATCATTTTTATTTGGAATGGATCACAAGAAAATTTGGATAAATTTATCATCAAAATCAATGACAATACAAATAATTTAAAGTTTACCTCCAGCATTGGAGAGGAAAAGGTGGAATTTTTGGATATCCAAATTGTACGAAAAAACAACAAATATACTTGTAATACATTCCAAAAGCCTACGGCCAGAAATGGATATATTCCATTCTCAAGTTGCCACCTCCCACGGTGGCTGATAAATGTACCCTTCGGACAGTTTCGCAGACTGAAGCGAAACTGTACAGAAGACAATAAATTTGAGGAGGAAGCCAGTGCAATGATTAATCAGTTTAAAGAAAAAAATTATCCTGAATCGATAGTCAATGAGGCCCTAACTAAAGTAAGAAATCTGGATAGGAAGGTATTCTTTGAACAGACATCAAAATCTAAACAAGGAGATGATTCAGAATTCAGGATTATTCTCCCATATAATACCCAGACAAAGCAGGTGGAGTCCCTCATTAAAGCACATTGGCATCACCTACACAGTGATAAAGTAATAGGGATGCTTTTACCTTCAACCCCCAGAATTATTTATTCGAGGGCCCCAAATTTGGGGATCCAAATAGCCCCATCAATAAAGAAACAAAACAAGGGAGGCCAGACACAAAATTGGCTTCAACTAAAAGGCTTTTATAGATGTGGCAAATGTCTGGGCTGTAGAAAAACCAAATTCCCTAGGAAAACCATAACGGCCACATCAACGCAAAACTCTCACTCTATGACCATCAAAAATTTTCTCACCTGTGATTCGACCAATGTTATCTACCTAATCCAGTGTCCATGTTCGAAGCAGTACATAGGAAGAACAAAACGTGCCTTGAAAGTCAGGATAGCAGAACATCTGAATAACATAGCCAAGGGCTATGATAAACATTCGCTATCCAGACATTTCAAGGAGGTACACAATCAAGACCCTAAGGGTCTTTCGTTCATGGCACTGGAGAGGGTAGAGAAACATTGGCGAGGAGGGAACCAAATTGAGAGATTATCACGAGCCGAATCTAGGAAAATATATGAATTTGGAAGCCTCCTACCAAGAGGCCTAAATGCCGAGCTAGAAATATTCGGGTTTATATAGGGTGGCACGTTTGGATGTAGACGCAGAGTTGCATGTCAGGCTGTTTGTCAGCACTGCAACCCTGCCTCTACCCCACACGCGCCCCCCCCTTTCTACATTTTCTACATCCAGCTGCAAAAAAGACTGATAAAACTAATAAGAAAATTAGATCCAAAAGTAATACGTCCCTATTAAAGTTTATTCTGCTGGCTGGAATTGATGTGATAAAATTGCAGCCATATTAACATGAGGGATCCGTGGAAATTTATAACCTGCACAATATTTATATTTTTAGCATTTGAAACAACATATATGTTGGATTTACATGGCTAATAATCCTACCCATGTGAAGAACATAAGTTGTATAAATTATAGATTTTAGAAATTTTAGGAATTTAGTGGTATGAAAACATAATAGTATGAAAATGCAGGAATATATTATATTGTATTGTCCGCTATATACACACAGAGGAAATTTAATGCAAAAAATTCGTACCATCTAATGTAAAAAAATGCGCATCAAAAAATGCGCATCACAACTTATCCCAATAGATGCGATTATTATGCAACCTCGGAGATCCAGACCGGACTTTGGCTGAAAATGGGATCCAGGACGGACTTTCAACAATACCAATAGCAACTATAAAATACAGGGATAATAGAATCGGGGCGATACCACTGAGGAAGGGGACAGTGTTTCCCCGAAACGCGTTTGGTGAGCATCTGGGTAACATCCCAGACTAAAAGACCCCGCATCCTATCTTGGAAAATAAGTGCACTTATACAAAGAGAAAGATTTCCTGGACACGCACCGGAAAAGAGTGATTACGTCATCCCGCCAGCGCTCAGAAACAAGCGACTGCATACCTCACGTAAGTACACCACGTGAGAAGCAGCAGTGAAGAGCCACGAGGGACGTGAATACCGCAGCCGGGACGCCGGCACATTGAGCGGCCGAAAAAGACCATCTACTAGTCCCACTGAGCAGAGCGCAGGCGGAGGTAAGCCCACACCTGTGGGAAAACTTACAACTCTTTCATTGAATTGAGACTTATTACAACGGTCATTGCCGCTATCATATAAGAAAATAATAGGACCGCATTATATGGTGGATCAAATAACAGCTTCCAACCCAAAGAAAACATCTCTGCGGGTAACTATAAACAGCGGACAATTTGTTTGAGCAGTGTCAGCTGTGGAAATTGCTACACTGTCTCCCTGAAAATTTGCTGTGCAGGAATTATCATCTTAAACACTGACTATCAAACGGTGTCTTGCAACATTGAGGATAAAGACACACTATTATTATATTGAAAAGTTGCTATACTTTTGAAAATACTAGTATCAACTTATTGAAAGCTCTGAACCTTGCGCTTCTGAGATCTCCTAACTTGTGGAATTGTTTAGGTGGAATAATACATAGAAACGTAACTCTTGTTTTAATACCATATGGGTTTGCAGTAACCGGTGGCATCATCGACCATTGGACATACAACCAGAACCAGTGAATTCTGTGAACGGTTGGTGCCTGTGGTTCCTGCAATTTTTATAATTTTATTTTATTTTCTTGTGATTTAATAAGATTTTAGGTAGAATATTGCATTCATTGTATTTTATTCGTATTTTATTTGTGACAGGTGAAGAAAACTACATTTCACATTGTATTCATATGTAATAAACCGTGTTATTCCTTATATGAGTGCCAGTCCAACCTATTTTTCTATTACTAATTTGCTTTGAGGGGTGTCTCAATTTTTGGACTAGAGCACCTGCCCTGAGGGGACAGAGGTGAGCGGACCCTATTTTTGATTTATTCTCAAACATTACATAGCTTCATCTTTAAAACTGATGTCTCCTGTCCAGGATTTTAACCATAGAGCCCTTCTAGCCACAACCGCTAACCCAGTAGTTCTTGCCGTCATCCTTACAGACTCTGCAGTAGAATCTGACAAGAAATCCACTGCCTTTAGTAAGAGAGGGAAGGAGTCGTTTAATGGGTCATAAGGGGAGCCTTCTTATATAAGGGATTCTAACTGTTGTAACCATCTTTAGAGATCTGGTGACAGATTTGGCTTGAAAAGGGCAGCAGCAGACTCCCAGTTTTCTTTTCAGACCGGAATCTACTTTTTTTTTATCCATGTTTTTTTTTAGGGACCCCATGTGTTCAAAAGGAAGTGCATTAGATCCTTTAACTAATTTTGAAAGGGACACCTCCACTTTTGGACAGGAGGTTAACAATGCTTAGTCTTCTTCATTAAAGGGAAGTCTACGTCTGATTGTTTTTGGAATAAATAGCTTCCTATCTGGAGCCTTCCATTCCCTTTTTATCAATTCAGGCATGTTTTTATGGACTGGAAAAACTCTCTTTTTTCTTTGTTCTAGTCCACTAAACATCTCATCGTGGACTGACCTTTGGACCTTCTCATGTGAGAGGTTCATGGTTGCTCTGACCGCTTTTATCAATCCTTTCATATCCTCCAAGGAAAAAAGAAAACTTTTGAATTCCGTGTCAGACCCAGAGGAATCAATTGAATCGAAACTCTCTCTAACTCAGAGTCTTGTTCTGAGTCTGAGGAGGAAGAATCTAAGCAGACCATTTTAGGGTCCCTATGTTTAGATGTAGCGGGACCAGGAACGGCCACAGGATTTTCAGATAGGGCTAAACGCATTTCTTCTCAGATTACATCCCTTAAAGGGAACCTGTCACCGGGATTTTGTGTATAGAGCTGAGGACATGAATTGCTAGATGGCCGCTAGCACATCCGCAATACCCAGTTCCCATAGCTCTGTGTGCTTTTATTGTGTAAAAAAACGCGAGATTACGCGCATATGCGGGTCGGCAAAAGGCGCACAAGGAGTTGGTCACCAGCCTGCCAGCCAATGATCTGCGCTGGCAGGTTGGTGACTTTTAAAATAACGAACCACCAGCCATATAACACATTATATTTATAAATATGTGTTAAATGGCTTCTCTGCTCCTCTGCTGAGTCCTTTTCGTCGGTTGGATCCAGCAGAGGAGCACAGATCACAGTGAGTAGCACCAAACACTACACTAAGCCCCAGATCACCCCCCTGCACCCCAATTAACCCCTTGATCACCCCTTCTTGCCCCTGTCAGCCACTAGTGAAAGTGAAAAAAGTGATCAGTGCAAACTGTCACTTTTTTTTTCCACTGGTATTGACCGTTAGGTTTTAGGGATAGTTTAGGCCCCTTGGTTAGGTAGTTTAGGGATCAGTTAGTGCCCAGCCCACCGCACCGCAGTCACTGATTCGCTGATTAGCGTATCGCTAATCAGCTTTTGTACTTTTATAGTATCTGTAAGTGATCAAAACTGATCACGGTCAGATCTATAATAGTATTAGTGTCACTTTAGTTCTCCCTCCACCCAAAACGCAGTGTTTGCCTGATCAGGCCTGATCGGTCGCCCACACATGCGTTCACCCACGCCCGCCCCAGCCGCAGTGACAACATTTTTTATTTTTTTTGATCACTGCACAATCACTTTACACGTGCTGCGGCGATAAAAAAAAAATCTGTTTTGATATTTTTAATCAACCGCAGCGGCCTCCGGTATTTCGCTAGCCTCCCCTTTGTAAGACAGGCTTGCTTTTTTTCTTGGGTAGTCTCAGGGAATACCCCTAAATTTAGTTGCCCAAATGTCAAACGGGGTATTCTTCTGAAGAGGCCTACAGGCTTCTGACCCAGTCGGGTGAGGAATGGGAACCCTCATCTGACGAATCCTAGCGGGTCAGAATATGAACCTGTAGAAAGCAGTGGCTCTCTGACCCAAAGTTCGGACGAGGAGGTTGAGGTCCCTGATACCACCAGGCGTACCCGGCCCCCGTGTTGCTAGACCACAGGTTGCGCAGGATCCGCTTCAAGGGCAGCAGAGTGGGGCTGGCGCTGTCGGATTACGTGGTGAGGCATACACCAGCAGCCCAGCCCTCCCTGGACATAGTACCAGCACTGCCGTACAACATG
This sequence comes from Bufo gargarizans, assembly GCF_014858855.1. Taxonomy (NCBI): domain Eukaryota; kingdom Metazoa; phylum Chordata; class Amphibia; order Anura; family Bufonidae; genus Bufo; species Bufo gargarizans. The sequence continues at coordinate 142,433 of NW_025334609.1, read as the reverse complement.
GTGAAGTGGCGAGCACCAGAAGGGCAGTTGAAGCTGGTACGGTGGCACGAGCAGTAGTTACCCCGTCGCAGCCACCGCACAGACAGGCCCGTAGACCCCCTAGAGTCCCTGAGGTGCTGGCAAACCCTGATTGGCAGTCCCCAACTTCAGCCGCACCTGTAGTTCCCCCTTTCACCGCCCAGTCTGGAGTTCGGGTTGAGATAGCTCAGATTGGATCAGCACTGTTTTTTTTTTTTAGCTGTTCTTGACTGCGGAGCTCTTGGACATAGTCGTGGCAGAAACAAACCGGTATGCCACTCAATTTATATCCGCCAACCCGGGAAGCTTTTATGCCCAGCCTTTCCGGTGGAAACCCGTCCAAGTTTCCGAACGTAAGACTTTTCTGGGCCTTCTCCTTAACATGGGCCTAACAAAAAAGCATGAATTGCGGTCATATTGGTCCACGAACCCAATTCATCACATGCCCATGTTCTCTGCTGCCATGTCCAGGGCACGATTTGAGACCACCCTGCGTTTCCTGCACTTTAGTGATAACAGCACCTCTCGTCCCAGCACTCCTAATGCTGGCCATACATGTAATGATTGCAGAGACCCTCAAATGCCAGGGCAGTACAAACACCCACAAATGACCCCATTTTGGAAAGAAGACACCCCAAGGTATTCGCTGAGGGGCATATTGAGTCCATGAAAGATTGACATTTTTGTCACAAGTTAGGTTAGCGGAAAGGGAGACTTTGTGAGAAAAAAAAAAAAAAAAATCAATTTCCGCTAGCTTGTGCCAAAAAAAATAAATTTCTATGAACTTGCCATGCCCCTCACGGAATACCTTGGGGTGTCTTCTTTCCAAAATGGGGTCACATGTGGGGTATTTTTTTACTACCCTGGCATTTTAGGGGCCCTAAAGCCCGAGAAGAAGTCTGGAATCCAAATGCCTAAAAATTCCCTCCTAAAAGGTACTCATTGGAATTTGGGCCCCTTTGCCCACCAAGGCTGCAAAAAAGTGTCACACATGTGGTATCGCCGTACTCAGGAGAAGTAGGGCAATGTGCTTTGGGGTGTCTTTTTACATATACCCATGCTGGGTGAGAGAAATATCTCTGTAAATTGACAACTTTGTATAAAAAAAATGTAAAAAGTTGTCATTTACAGAGATATTTCTCACTCACAGCATGGGTATATGTAAAAATACTCCCCAAAACACATTGCCCTACTTCTTCTGAGTACGGCGATACCACATGTGTGACACTTTTTTGCAGCTTGGTGCGCAAAGGGGCCCAAATTCCAATGAGTACCCTTTAGGATTTTACAGGGCATTTTTTACGCATTTGGATTCCAAACTACTTCTCACGCTTTAGGGCCCCTAAAATGCAAGGGCAGTATAAATACCCCACATGTGACCCCATTTTAGAAAGAAGACACCCCAAGGTATTCTGTGAGGGTTATGGTGAGTTCATGTAAAATTTTATTTTTGTCACAAGTTAGTGGAATATGAGACTTTGTAAGAAAAAAAATATATTCAATTTCCGCTAACTTGTGACAAAAAATAAAAACTTCCATGAACTCACTATGCCCATCAGCGAATACCTTAGGGTGTCTACTTTCCGAAATGGGGTCATTTGTGGGGTGTTTCTACTGTCTGGGCATTGTAGAACCTCAGGAAACATGACAGGTGCTCAGAAAGTCAAAGTGCGTAAATGAATTTTTTTGCACCATAGTTTGTAAACGCTATAACTTTTACCCAAACCAATAAATATTAACTTATTGCATTTTTTTTTTATCAAAGACATGTAGAACAATACATTTAGAGAAAAATGAATATAGAAATGTAGTTTTATTTGAAAAATTTTACAACAGAAAGTGAAAAATATCATTTTGTGGCAACAATTTCGATCATTTTTGATTAATATAAAAAAAAGTAAAAATGTCAGCAGCAACGAAATACCACCAAATGAAAGCTCTATTAGTGAGAAGAAAAGGAGGTAAAATTAATTTGGGTGTTAAGTTGTATGACCGAGCAATAAACCGTGAAAGTGGTGTAATGCAGAATTGTAAAAAGTGGTCTGGTCATTAAGGGGGTTTAAGCTAGAGGGGCTGAAGGGGTTAAATACCTTACCTGCAGACCTCAGATCAGAGGGTGATTTCCGCCTTGATCCGCGTGCCAAATTTCTCTCCGCCCCCTCCACAAATGTCATGCATACCGGAAGTTCTTGCTGGAACACATGTGGAACGCACCCAACTTTCTGTGACATTATCGCAAAAGATGAAAGTATCGGGTTGCGACAGGGAGCGCGCACAAGACCGGAGGAACTCCCTGAGTGTCCGACCACCACATGGACCTCCACGCCCGACGCGCAGAGCGGGAAGTCAGGAGCAGAAGCCCAGTACCTGCAGACTCCCTACAGAAACCTAGGGAACAGGAAGACACTGAGGAGGAGCCGGAGGGGGGTCTAATCTATTCTTCCTGTCCCTACCTGGACGGAGTCGGGTCATCTCTCATGGTATGCCGTCATGGAGGATGAAAGGGAAAATGAAAGCGCAAAAGAAAAAAACCTCCTTAATGTGTGCAATTCACATATCCGTGGCGGCACCATGGAAACGTGCTGTATTTTAGTTTGAGATTACAGATCCCTCACACACGTTACAGTCTATGGGTCCATGAAAACCACTGACTCAACATGGATGCCGTCTGTGGTTTTCACAGATTACTGTTAGAACATGGAAATTAATTGTGCAGTGTCTGTGGAATACGGATGACACATGAAGGGCAAAAAATTGACAGACGGACCAAATACGGATTCCGCATTGATGAACCACTGATCATCTTGTCTGCATGTCTTCGCAGACATGTGACTGAGGCCTCATAGGAGCGCTGGCGCTGCATACAACTGACTTTATAGGGTGCTGTCCACATGAGTTATGCAATATGTAGACACAATACAGCTTTGGATAACCCCTTTAACCTCCTCACGACCGCCGTACGCAGGATTGCGTCTTCGCGGCGGTCGTGCTCTTCTGAGTGGACGCGCCGGTGCGTCCTCTCGCGAGACGCGAGATTTCCGGGTATGCCGGCCCGCGCATGCGCATCGCGGGCCGGCAAAATTCAAAGAAGAAGTTCGTCATCAACCTGCCGGCCACGATCATTGGCTGGCAGGTTGATGATTTTCAAAAAATCCAATCAGCAGCCATTTAACCCCACATATTAGTAAATATGATGGGGTTATATGGCTGCTGTGCTCCTCTGCTCCTTCTTTTGGTCGGTTGGTTCCAGGAGAGGAGCACACATCACTGTGAGTACCCACTACAGTACACTTAGCCCCCAGATCACCTCCCAGCACCCAATTAACCCTTTGATCACCCCTTCTTGCCCCTGTCAATCACTAGTGAAAAGGAAAAAAAGTGATCAGTGCAAACTGTCACTTTTTTTTTTTCACTGTTATTGACCGTTAGGTTTTAGGTATAGTTTAGGTCCCTTGGTTAGGTAGTTAGCGATCAGTTAGCGCCCAGCCCACCGCACCGCAGTCCGTTATTCGCTGATTAGCGTATCGCTAATCAGCATTTGTACTTTTATAGTATCTGAAAGTGATCAAAACTGATCACGGTCAGATCTATAATAGTACTAGTGTCACTTTAGTTCGCCCTCCACCCAAAACGCAGTGTTTGCCCGATCAGGCCTGATCGGTCGCCCACACGTGCGTTCGCCCACGCCCGCCCCACCGCAGTGACAAAAAAAAATTTTTTTTTGATCACTGCACATTCACTTTACACGCACTGCGGCGATAAAAAAAATCAGTTTTGATATTTTTTATCAACCGCAGCGGCCTCCGGTACTTCGCTAGCCTCCCCTTTGTAAGACAGGCTTGCTTTTTTTTCTTGGGTAGTCTCAGGGAATACCCCGAAATTTAGTTGCCCACATGTCTAACAGGGGGTATTCCTCTGAAGAGGCCTACAGGCTTCTGACCCAGTCGGATGAGGAGTGGGAACCCTCATCTGATGAATCCAGCGGGTCAGAATACGAACCTGTAGAAAGCAGTGGCTCTCTGACCCAAAGTTCGGACGAGGAGGTTGAGGTCCCTGATAGCAGCAGGCGTACCCAGGCCCCGTGTCGCTAGACCGCAGGTTGCGCAGGATCCGCTTCAAGAGCAGCAGAGTGGGGCTGGTGCTGTCGGATTACTGTGGTGAGGCATACACCAGCAGCCCAGCCCTCCCTGGACCTAGTACCAGCACTGCCGTACAACCTGGTGAAGTAGCGAGCACCAGAAGGGCAGTTGAAGCTGGTACGGTGGCACGTGCAGTAGTGACCCCGTCGCAGCCACCGCAAAGACGTGCCCGTAGAGCCCCTAGAATCCCAGAGGTGCTGGCAAACCCTGATTGGCAGTCCCCAACTTCAGCCGCACCCGTAGTTTTCCCTTTCACTGCCCAGTCTGGAGTTCGGGTTGAGACAGCTCAGATCGGTTCGGCCCTGGGATTTTTTGAGCTGTTCTTGACTGCGGAGCTTTTAGACTTAGTTGTGGCCGAAATAAACAGATATGCCACACAATTTATAACCGCTAACCCGGGAAGCTCTTATGCCCAGCCTTTCCGGTGGAAACCAGTCCAAGTTTCCGAAATTAAAACTTTTCTGGGCCTCCTCCTCAACATGGGCCTGACAAAAAAGCATGAATTGCGGTCATATTGGTCCACGAACCCAATTCATCACATGCCCATGTTCTCTGCTGCTATGTCCAGGACACGATTTTAGGCCATCCTGCGTTTCCTGCACTTTAGTGACAACACCGCCTCCCGTCCCAGGGGCCACCCTGCTTTTGACCGGCTCCACAAAATTCGGCCCCTCATAGACCATTTCAACCTGAAATTTGCAGATATTTATACCCCAGAGCAAAACATCTGCGTAGACGAGTCCCTGATACATTTTACCGGGCGCCTTGGCTTCAAACAATACATCCCAAGCAAGCACGCCCGGTATGGGGTCAAATTGTATAAGCTCTGTGAAAGGGCCACAGGCTATACCCACAAATTTCGGGTCTATGAGGGAAAAGATCAGACCCTGGAGCCGGTCGGTTGCCCTGACTACCTGGGGAGCAGTGGGAAGACAGTTTGGGACTTGGTGTCACCCTTATTCGGCAAGGGGTACCATCTTTATGTGGACAATTTCTACACAAGTGTGGCCCTCTTTAGGCATTTGTTTCTAGAACGGATTGGCGCCTGTGGTACCGCGCGAACTAGTCGCGCGGGCTTCCCCCAACGGCTCGTTAGCACCCGTCTTGCAAGGGGGCAGAGGGCCGCACTGTGTAACGAAGAACTGCTCGCGGTGAAATGGAGAGACAAGCGTGACGTTTACATGCTCTCCTCCATTCACGCAGACACGACAATACAAATTGAGCGAGCAACCCGTGTCATTGAAAAGCCCCTCTCAGTCCACGACTATAACCTCCACATGGGAGGGGTCGACTTCAATGACCAGATGTTGTCTCCGTATTTAGTTTCCCGACGCACCAGACGCTGGTATAAGAAGGTGTCTGTATATTTAATTCAATTGGCTCTGTACAATAGTTTTGTTCTCTACAGTAAGGCTGGGAGAACTGGATCCTTCCTCAAATTTCAGGAAGAGATCATCGCGAACCTCCTGTATCCAGGAGGTTCCGTGGCCCCATCCACCAGTGTAGTTAGCCGTCTACACGAGCGACACTTCCCCAGTGTCGTTGCTGGTACCTCAAACCGACCGCCACCCCGAAAAAAATGTCGTGTCTGTAGCAGGAGTGGAATAAGGCGTGACACCCGCTATTTCTGTCCTGACTGTCCGGACCACCCTGCCCTATGCTTTGGAGAGTGTTTCCGGAAGTACCACTCACAGGTACACTATTAGCATAGGGATCATCTCACCAGGATAGGCACACAGGGCTATTAGGGCCCATTCACTCACAGCTGCTGCAAACGTCTCCTTTCACCTGGGACAAAGTGCATAACGCACTTCGCCACATCTTTGGGCGATTTGCGCTTTGCACATTGTCCCATGGGGAAGGAGAGGTTTGTTCTATAAAGGTAAAAAAAAAAAAAAAAAAAAAAAAAAAAAACAGGTAAGCAAACAGGTTAATGTTTAGTTCCAAAAGTTAAAGTTTATATGTTCTGTTCCAAAGTTAATAAAATTATTGCGTTGTGGCCTGGTTTTTTCTTTTTTTTTTTTTTTTTACCTTCCAGGTGGACCAACCGATCGACCAGCTGCAGCACCGATGTGCATTCTGACAGAAGCATTGCGCTGCTGTCAGATTACACGCAAGTCGGTGTATGCGGCGCTGCAAGACGGGATTTTCTCCTCTGCAGTGACAGATACGTTTGCCGAGGCATACGAGCTGAGGAGGAGGCGGCGTTCCTATGCTTTGGCAAACACTTTGTATATATATATATATATAAAAAAAAAAATCCCGGCAATGATTTATTCATCCACATCGATTGATGCGAATGGAGAAATCTGGTTTGCCAGGGCATACGAGCTAAGTGGGTATGGATGTAGGGCGGAGCTCCTATGTCCTGGCAGACGCCTTTCCCCTCCATTTTTTTTTTTTGGCAGAGATTTTTTCATCCACATTGATCGATGCGAATGAAGAAATCTGTGCCGTTCATTTTTTTCTTTCAGCCCAGAGGCTGAACGGAAAAAAAAATCTCATTACCTGTATGCTCAATATAAGGAGGATAGCAGAAACTCCTAATGCTGGCCATACATGTAATGATTGCGGAGACCCTCAAATGCCAGGGCAGTACAAACACCCCACAACTGACCCCATTTTGGAAAGAAGACACCCCAAGGTATTTGCTGAGGGGCATATTGAGTCCATGAAAGATTGAAATTTTTGTCCTAAGTTAGCGGAAAGTGAGACTTTGTGAGAAAAAACAAAAAAAAATCAATTTCCGCTAACTTATGCGAAAAAAAAATTATTTCTATGAACTTGCCAGGCCCCTCATTGGATACCTTGGGGTGTCTTCTTTCCAAAGTGGGGTCACATGTGGGGTATTTATACTGCCCTGGCTTTTTAGGGGCCCTAAAGCGTGAGAAGAAGTCTGGGATCCAAATGTCTAAAAATGCCCTCCTAAAAGGAATTTGGGCACCTTTGCGCATCTAGGCTGCAAAAAAGTGTGACACATCTGGTATCGCCGTACTCAGAAGAAGTTGGGGAATGTGTTTTGGGGTGTCATTTTACATATACCCATGCTGGGTGAGATAAATATCTTGGTCAAATGCCAACTTTGTATAAAAAAATGGGAAAAGTTGTCGTTTGCCAAGATATTTCTCTCACCCAGCATGGGTATATGTAAAATGACACCCCAAAACACATTCCCCAACTTCTCCTGAGTACGGCGATACCAGATGTGTGACACTTTTTTGATGCCAAGGTGGGCAAAGGGGCGCATATTCCAAAGTGCACCTTTCGGATTTCACCGGTCATTTTTTACAGATTTTGATTGCAAAGTACTTCTCACACATATGGGCCCCTAAATTGCCAGGGCAGTATAACTACGCCACAAGTGACCCCATTTTGGAAAGAAGACACCCCAAGGTATTCCGTGAGGGGCATGGCGAGTTCCTAGAATTTTTTATTTTTTGTCGCAAGTTAGTGGAATATGAGACTTTGTAAGGAAAAAAGAGAAAAAAAAAATAATCATCATTTTCCGCTAACTTGTGACACAAAATAAAAAATTCTAGGAACTCGCAGTGCCCCTCACGGAATACCTTGGGGTGTCTTCTTTCCAAAATGGGGTCACTTGTGGCGTAGTTATACTGCCCTGGCAATTTAGGGGCCCAAATGTGTGAGAAGTACTTTGCAATCAAAATCTGTAAAAAATGACCGGTGAAATCCGAAAGGTGCACTTTGGAATATGCGCCCCTTTGCCCACCTAGGCTGCAATAAAGTGTCACACATGTGGTATCGCCGTACTCAGGAGAAGTTGGGGAATGTGTTTTGGGGTGTCATTTTACATATACCCATGCTGGGTGAGAAAAATATCTTGGTCAAATGCCAACTTTGTATAAAAAAATGGGAAAAGTTGTCTTTTGCCAAGATATTTCTCTCACCCAGCATGGGTATATGTAAAATGACACCCCAAAACACATTCCCCAACTTCTCCTGAGTACGGCGATACCACATGTGTGACACTTTATTGCAGCCTAGGTGGGCAAAGGGGCGCATATTCCAAAGTGCACCTTTCGGATTTCACCGGTCATTTCTTACACATTTTGATTGCAAAGTTCTTCTCACACATTTGGGCCCCTAAATTGCCAGGGCAGTATAACTACCCCACAAGTGACTCCATTTTGGAAAGAAGACACCCCAAGGTATTCTGTGAGGGGCATGGTGAGTTCCTAGAATTTTTTATTTTTTGTCGCAAGTTAGTGCAATATGAGACTTTGTAAGAAAAAAATAAATAAAAAAAATCATCATCATTTTCCGCTAACTTGTGACAAAAAATAAAAAGTTCTATGAACTCACTATGCCCATCAGCGAATACCTTAGGGTGTCTACTTTCCGAAATGGGGTCATTTGTGGGGGTTTTCTACTGTCTGGGCATTGTAGAACCTCAGGAAACATGACAGGTGCTCAGAAAATCAGAGCCGTTTCAAAAAGCGGAAATTCACATTTTTGTACCATAGTTTGTAAATGCTATAACTTTTACCCAAACCATTTTTTTTTTATCAAAGACATGTAGAACTATAAATTTAGCGAAAAATTTATATATGGATGGCGTTTTTTTTGCAAAATTTCACAGCTGAAAGTGAAAAATGTCATTTTTTTGCAAAAAAATCGTTACATTTTGATTAATAACAAAAAAGTAAAAATGTCAGCAGCAATAAAATACCACCAAATGAAAGCTCCATTAGTGAGAAGAAAAGGAGGTAAAATTCATTTGGGTGGTAAGTTGCATGACCGAGCGATAAACGGTGAAAGGAGTGTAGTGCCGAAGTGTAAAAAGTGGCCTGGTCATGAAGGGGGTTTCACCTAGCGGGGCTGAAGTGGTTAATACCCTTAAATGGCTAACTGAAAGTCTGACAAGCTTTCCCCTAATCAGGTCTCTTCTTCCTCATGTTATAACCGCATCTGACTAGTGCGGTGGGTGAGACAAGTGATGGAAAGCAGATCAATCTGAGCGGAGGAGGAAACAAACTGTTGGAGCAGTAAATTGTTCTTGCGGTTACAGATAAGGAGTGAGAACATTTTATTGTCCCTTGATACGTATCCAGTCCATGGATGTGATGAACCTAGGAGTTCTGAGGGGTGAATTCCTTACAGATATGTAGAAGGTCATAAATCCATGCGACATGTCTTCTAGTTACTGGCCAACATGGTACTTCATGGAATATGCAGGTCTCCTCAGCAGGTCGTCCTGCTCCGGCGGACTCTGCAGCACCAGGTGCAGGTATTATCTGAATAGGCATCAAGTATTTCCAAGTTCTGACAATCATTGAGGTCGATGCAGTTTTGAGTTTTAGAGAAAGTACCGTATTTTTCGCCCTATAAGATGCACTTTTTCCCCCCTAAAGTGGGGGAAATGTCCGTGCATCTTATGAGGAGAATACTAATGAGCTCTTCCATTATGGAAGTGCTCATTAGTACTGGAGGATCGGCGAGCAGTGAATGCAGTGCTCCCCGTGCGGGCTCTGTACTCACCGCTTCCTGGTCTTCCTCGGCTGCATGCTGTACTGTGATCTGCGCACAGCGTGATGAGGTCGACGCGCTCTGTGACCTCACGCTGTGCGACATGGGGTGACAGCACAGGGCGGCAGGAAGAGCAGGAGCTGGGTCTCCGAAGCGGCAGGGTCCAGAACAGGAGCGGTGAGTTGATTTATTTGTTTGTCTCTGATCTGAAATATGAGTAATATGAGGGTTTTATAAGCTTTGGGGGGCTTATTAGCATTAGGGGTCTGAGCTGAGGTCTGATTGGGGGTCTTATTAGCATTGGGGGTCTTATTAGCATTGGGGGTCTGATCTGTAGTCTGATTGGGGGTCTTATTAGCATTGGGGGTCTTATTAGCATTGGGGGTCTGAGCTGAGGTCTGATTGGGGGTCTTATTAGCATTGGGGGTCTGATCTGTGGTCGGATTGGGGGTCTTATTAGCATTGGGGGTCTGATCTGTAGTCTGATTGGGGTCTTATTAGCATTGGGGGTCTTATTAGCATTGGGGGTCTGAGCTGAGGTCTGATTGGGGGTCTTATTAGCATTGGGGGTCTGATCTGTAGTCTGATTGGGGGTCTTATTAGCATTGGGGGTCTTATTAGCATTGGGGGTCTGAGCTGAGGTCTGATTGGGGGTCTTATTAGCATTGGGGGTCTGATCTGTGGTCGGATTGGGGGTCTTATTAGCATTAGGGGTCTGAGCTGAGGTCTAATGTGGGTCTTATTATTAACATTGGGGGTCTGATCTGAGGTCTGATGAAAACATTTTTTTTCTCTTATTTTCCTCCTTTAAAACCTAGGTGCGTCTTATAGGGAGAAAAATAAGCATGCATATGCATGCTGGGAGTTGTAGTTTCACAACCCCTGGGCTACTTAGTAACTCTACAGATTATTGCAGCTCCATCGCCTTCACTGAAATTATAAGGTGTCTGCAGAAATCGGGAGACTTACAGCTGTTTAGGCGACTTTCACACTAGCGTTTTTACTGGATCCAGCAGGGTTCAGCAAAAAACGCTTCCGTTACTGATAACACAACAGTCTGCATCCGTTATGAACAGATCCGGTTGTATTATCTGTAACATAGCCAAGACGGATCTGTCATAAACTCCATTGAAAGTCAATGGGGGACGGAGATCCTTTTTCTATTGGGTCAGAGAAAACGTTATGAACGCCATTGAAAGTCAATGGGGGACAAATCCGTTTTCTATTGTGGCAGATAAAACGGATCCGTCCCCATTGACTTGCATTGGGGGTCATGACGGATCCGTCTTGCTCTGCATCCCAAGATGGAAAGCAAACTACAACATGTTGCGGTTTGCTCTCCGGTCTGGGAACGCAACTAAACAGAACAGAATGCATTTCGGAGCACGCCGTTCTGTTCAGTTCAGTTTTGTCCCCATTGACAATGAACGGGGACAAAACGGAAGCGTTTTTTTTTCCGGTATTGAGCCCCTATGACGGATCTCAATACCGGAAAACTAAAACGCTAGTGTGAAAGTGGCCTAAGCTATGGGAGCTGCAGGGTGGCATAGGGAAAAGACAACAAGCTGCTTTGCCTTGGCTGTAGAGGCCACCTTTACCCCTGGTCACTGCACAGACAAGCCCTTGTTACTTGCAAATCTCATCTCCAAGGGACATTTCTACTCTAAAGCCACATTCCTTCTTCACAAGCCACAACTGTGTTCTGCGCATGCGTGGATGCACTGTATCAGTAATTTCCCACTGCGCATGCCCGACGCCAGCCACACGCAGAAGATAGCTACATTGTAACAAATAAACGCAGTTTCCAATCCCAACATACGAAGCGTAGATTGAGCCACGCCCCCTTATGTCTATTGGTCAGCTTTCCGGAAGTTTTGGAAACTTCCGCTTTTCGACTTCCGATGTGCGATATTATTGGTTAATCCTCTTCAGGGGGCGGGGTTTTCTGTCCCGTAGGCTCCCTGTCTGTCAGGTGGTGCGGGCCCTGTATCTAGTCGGTACCGGCTTCCGGTGGAGGTCCTGAAGCCTACGTCATGGGCAAGAAGGATAAATGGGATCGAGGTAGGAGGCTGAGCTTTTTTAGGGACTACAACTCCCATGATGCACTCAGTGCTGAGCCTCCTCTAGTGCCGTGGAGTTTACCTGGTGCCTGTGGAGGTGGGACTGCTAGTGCCACAACACAGCGAGTGAATGCTGAGGGTTGTAGTTTTCACATCTTACTGACTAGATGCCCCAGAATAATCAGATAGTGAATGCTGAGAGTTACAGTCACAGTATGCAGACGCTTGTAGTGACCAAAGTATATTCAGCTAGTGAATGCTGAGAGTTGTAGTCACAATGCGTAGAGACCTGTCGTGCCACAGTATTGTCAGATAAGAAATACTGAGAGTTGTAGTGCCACAGAATAGTCAGTGAATGCTGAGAGTTACAGTCACAGTGTGTAGAGGCTTGTAGACACACAACACTGTCGTATATGGAATGCTGAGAGTTGTAGTTTTCACATAAGACTGTAGAGACTTGTAATACCACAGTGTAATCATATAAATGCTGAGAGTTGTAATCACAATGCGTAGAGACTTGTAGTGCCACAGTATTGTCAGATAAGAAATACTGAGAGTTGTAGTGCCACAGAATAGTCAGTGAACTGCTGAGAGTTAGGCTACATGCACACAAACGTTGTTTGTTTCCGTGTCCCTTCCGGGTTTTTTTTTATAATTTTTTTTGCGGATAGGATGCGGACCCATTCATTTCAATGGGTCAGCAAAAAATGCGGACAGCCCACCGTGGGCTGTCCGCATCAGTATGTCCGTTCCGTAGCCCCGCAAAAAAAAATAGAACATATTCTATTCTTGTCTGTTTTAGGCATTGTTACAATGGATCCGCCAAAAAACGGATGTCATCTGTTTTTTTTTTTTTTTTTTTGCGGATCCACAATTTGTACTTAGCTTTTATTGATATGCTACTAAAACTATATTACTAACTTAACTGATTATTAAAATTCCAGTGCGTCGCAGTCCTCACTCTTCTATTTCATTCACTATAGTGTTGTACAGCATCCCTTACTAATGTGGGGTACAGGTCACTGCTAAACTCTACTGATGCCGCTGCCAGCACGCTATTTGTTCAGTGTTGCGATTCCCCTTATGCTGTTTGGGGCTGCAAACTGCACTGTATTAAAATTGAAGCTTCACGCTGCCCCCCGATATGTTTCGCCGTTACCGGCGTCTTCAGGGGTTAGGGCAGAGTGTGAGCGTGTCTCCTCCCGGATGGTTTATAAGACCTTCGTTTGTGATGTCATCAATGTGTGCTCCGCCTATGGGCGTGATTAGGACCTCTGGTTGGGCTCTGATTGCTATCATGCCGGACCTAGTTCCTCCCACCGGCTATGCCTATCTACATTTGACCCCTAGTTTTCATGACGTCATGGGGTTGCGCCGCGCCTGTGTTGAAGACTTCGTTTTTTTCCCGACTCACCCTACTGCGCATGTCTTTAGACTTTGTTCACGGTGTGTAGGGTTCGTCATGCTGTACTTCCAATAGCGCATGCTCTGGAACATAGATTATTCTTGGAGCCGGTTAACTGCGCATGACCATCCACTTCGTTCCTCTGCGCTCCGATTCCGCATCCTACGTTTACCATGGCGCACGTTCTGGGACTTGGTCACTGGCATTGTCAATCATGGCTCCCCCATCTATCCAGACTACTCCAATTGTGTAAGTTATCTATGTACAGGGCACATATCATTATAATTACTGTGACCTATACGTTAGCTCTACATTAGTACATATCTTCATGATATCCTATTTGCCTTCTGTATTTAGACAAACTAGTTCTGCGCTTTCCCTGCGCTTATCCAGTCACTCAGGCGCCTTGACGTGCATCTTTCTATCTAGATGGACCCCCAGTGTGAAGGTGTCAATCTAAAGGCTAATCCAGATTGCGGACTACTTCTATATTCCTTCTATGTATAATTACTTATGATAAATTCACTATATTGCTAACATCCCATGTCTGGGCTAGATGTCCCTATTCATTGTCTCTAGTATGATTGCCTGATTCTAGTGTTTCCCATACTACTAATCACTCACAAAACTATTCAATATCTAGATTTTACTATCAATGGTATTAATTTGAAATAGAGGTGGCTGGAGTGATGCGTAGGGTTTATCAGGATGTATATCCCTGTTTTGATTGTGCCGTCATCCACTGGACTCATGTCCTAGTTATTGTATGATCAATATCTTGATTCTTATATCTGCCAGATGGTAATGAGTTCCTCTACTTGTATAGTTATTGGTCACAGTCTTTATTCTATGGCCTGATAGATAGATTTTTATATTGATGAGCTATGTCTTTCTCAAACTCCATAGGGTTAGTCGTACTCTCCTCCTAACTTACAGGATAGATTTATGGTGTTATTGGGCCCATTGCTGTTTGGCCTATATTGGGATCCATATTTAGCCTAGAAGTTACTCTAGGCTTTTGCCCTCACCTGGGGTCCCCTTAGTTTATCCTATTATTGTTACTTTATTCCTAGGTCTTCCATCCGGTGGGTTGCTTCATTTTCATTTACAATTTTTCTTTATTATTCTACATATTCTTATTATTTTAATTTGTTTGTTTTAATTCTTACTAGGTCGGTTACCATCTACAGGAAGGACGCATGTGTGAAACCTTCGTTAAGGCCCTTAGGAGACAGGCTGTCAAGCAGGTAAATCCACTTTGTCTCCTCCTGTTGGAGTTTATTATCTATATCTCCTTTTCGTGGGCCTGATTTCACTCTCATCAGTCCCAAAAATTTGAAGTCTGTACTTTTACCTCTGTGTTTCTCTCTCATGTGTCTGGCTAGGCTGGTGTCTTCACCCGTATTGATGCTGCTCAGGTGTCTCGAGATTCGCCGTCTTAATTCCTGGGTGGTCTTTCCCACATATAGCTTGGGGCATTCACATTTAATGACATAGACAACTCCTTTTGTCTTACAATTGATGTAGTCTCTTATTTTATAGTTTTTTCCATTTGTTGGATTTGTAAATGTTTTTGTCACTTTCATCCGCCCACAGAAGGTACAATCACCACATGGATATGACCCCTTGTGGTTCAACCAGGTGGTTTTAGTAGTTGTTCTATGGGATTGATAGTGGCTATGGACTAGCATCTCTCTCAAGTTCCGTCCTCTTCTATATGTTACTGCTGGATATTTTTGTATCACGTGTTGCAAATCAGTGTCGGCTTGCAAGATGTGCCAGTGCCGTCTCAGGATTTGTTGTATGGCTCTATGTTCTGTGTCAGGTTCCTATGCAGCGTATAGTTTTATCACCTTGTTATTGGGGTCTACCTGTCAGTAGATCTAATCTTGCTATCTTTTTTGCCTTGTTATATGCTCTATGCAGGCATTTCTTGGAATAGCCTCTATCATGGAACCGTGAATAGAGTACACTACATTCTTTTTCAAATGCCTCCTCTGTGGAGCAGTTCCGCCTAGCCCTAAGGTACTGCCCCACAGGGATTCCTTTCTTCAAGGGGTCGGGATGGAAACTTTGCCAATGTAGCAAGTTATTTGTCGATGTTGATTTACGAAAAATTTCAGCTTGGATACTGCCGTCAGGCTGCAAACTGAGTTTGAGATCCAGGAAATTAAGAGTGCTCTTGTGAATGTCAGCTGTGAATTTCATACCAATGTGGTTGTCATTGAGTTGACTAACAAATTGGTGAAATTGTGTTTCTGTGTCATCCCCAAAAATTAAAATATCGTCAATATAACGACCCCAAAATAATATGTGCTGTGTGTACCTATCCATAGTGTCTGTGAATACTACTCTATCTTCCCACCACCCTAAAAAAAGATTAGCGAAACTCGGTGCACAGGTCGTGCCCATAGCGGTTCCCGTAATCTGTAAATAATATTTACCGTTGAGCATAAAATAATTGTGCTCCAACAAAAACTTTAATAGTGAAATAACAAACTCATTGTGCTCATAGAACTGTGTTCCTTTAGTATTGAGGTAGTATTGAACAGCTTGTATTCCCAGATCGTGTTGGATAGGAACCTATGACACAGAACATAGAGCCATACAACAAATCCTGAGACGGCACTGGCACATCTTGCAAGCCGACACTGATTTACAACACGTGATACAAAAATATCCAGCAGTAACATATAGAAGAGGACGGAACTTGAGAGAGATGCTAGTCCATAGCCACTCTCAATCCCATAGAACAACTACTAAAACCACCTGGTTGAACCACAAGGGGTCATATCCATGTGGTGATTGTACCTTCTGTGGGCGGATGAAAGTGACAAAAACATTTACAAATCCAACAAATGGAAAAAACTATAAATAAGAGACTACATCAATTGTAAGACAAAAGGAGTTGTCTATGTCATTAAATGTGAATGCCCCAAGCTATATGTGGGAAAGACCACCCAGGAATTAAGACGGCGAATCTCGAGACACCTGAGCAGCATCAATACGGGTGAAGACACCAGCCTAGCCAGACACATGAGAGAGAAACACAGAGGTAAAAGTACAGACTTCAAATTTTTAGGGACTGATGAGAGTGAAATCAGGCCCACGAAAAGGAGATATAGATAAAAAACTCCAACAGGAGGAGACAAAGTGGATTTACCTGCTTGACAGCCTGTCTCCCAAGGGTCTCAACGAAGGTTTCACATATGCGTCCTTCCTGTAGATGGTAACCGACCTAGTAAGAATTAAAACAAACAAATTAAAATAATAAGAATATGTAGAATAATAAAGAAAAATTGTAAATGAAAATGAAGCAACCCACCGGATGGAAGACCTAGGAATAAAGTAACAATAATAGGATAAACTAAGGGGACCCCAGGTGAGGGCAAAAGCCTAGAGTAACTTCTAGGCTAAATATGGATCCCAATATAGGCCAAACAGCAATGGGCCCAATAACACCATAAATCTATCCTGTAAGTTAGGAGGAGAGTACGACTAACCCTATGGAGTTTGAGAAACACATAGCTCATCAATATAAAAATCTATCTATCAGGCCATAGAATAAAGACTGTGACCAATAACTATACAAGTAGAGGAACTCATTACCATCTGGCAGATATAAGAATCAAGATATTGATCATACAATAACTAGGACATGAGTCCATTGGATGACGGCACAATCAAAACAGGGATATACATCCTGATAAACCCTACGCATCACTCCAGCCACCTCTATTTCAAATTAATACCATTGATAGTAAAATCTAGATATTGACTAGTTTTGTGAGTGATTAGTAGTATGGGAAACACTAGAATCAGGCAATCATACTAGAGACAATGAATAGGGACATCTAGCCCAGACATGGGATGTTAGCAATATAGTGAATTTATCATAAGTAATTATACATAGAAGGAATATAGAAGTAGTCCGCAATCTGGATTAGCCTTTAGATTGACACCTTCACCCTGGGGGTCCATCTAGATAGAAAGATGCACGTCAAGGCGCCTGAGTGACTGGATAAGCGCAGGGAAAGCGCAGAACTAGTTTGTCTAAATACAGAAGGCAAATAGGATATCATGAAGATATGTACTAATGTAGAGCTAACGTATAGGTCACAGTAATCATAATGATATGTGCCCTGTACATAGATAACTTACACAATTGGAGTAGTCTGGATAGATGGGGGAACCATGATTGACAATGCCAGTGACCAAGTCCCAGAACGTGCGCCATGGTAAACGTAGGATGCGGAATCGGAGAGCAGAGGAACGAAGTTGATGGTCATGCGCAGTTAACCGGCTCCAAGAATAATCTATGTTCCAGAGCATGCGCTATTGGAAGTACAGCATGACGAACCCTACACACCGTGAACAAAGTCTAAAGACATGCGCAGTAGGGTGAGTCGGGAAAAAAACGAAGTCTTCAACACAGGCGCGGCGCAACCCCATGACGTCATGAAAACTAGGGGTCAAATGTAGATAGGCGTAGCCGGTGGGAGGAACTAGGTCCGGCATGATAGCAATCAGAGCCCAACCAGAGGTCCTAATCACGCCCATAGGCGGAGCACACATTGATGACATCACAAACGAAGGTCTTATAAACCATCCGGGAGGAGACACGCTCACACTCTGCCCTAACCCCTGAAGACGCCGGTAACGGCGAAACATGTCGGGGGGGCAGCGTGAAGCTTCAATTTTAATACAGTGCAGTTTGCAGCCCCAAACAGCATAAGGGGAATCGCAACACTGAACAAATAGCGTGCTGGCAGCGGCATCAGTAGAGTTTAGCAGTGACCTGTACCCCACATTAGTAAGGGATGCTGTACAACACTATAGTGAATGAAATAGAAGAGTGAGGACTGCGACGCACTGGAATTTTAATAATCAGTTAAGTTAGTAATATAGTTTTAGTAGCATATCAATAAAAGCTAAGTATTAGGTAGATTTGAGTAGGTGCTGGATTAACAGGTGTAAACTAGTCCTCTGGACATCAGTAATTATTATTTTTGAGTGCAAAACACTGCATCCAGCACAAAAGGGAAAGCCCAGTTTTTGCCAGAATGACCCCCGCTCTGGAAGCTAGACAGTCGCCCCTGTTCTTGCCTTCCGCTGTACCCCCAAAATGTCTATTTACCCATAATATTACAATTCACCTATTAGAACTCTACATTGTGTTGTTCCTCCATTATCCCTCCTGGAAATTTCAGAGTATATTGATAACTTGGTGTTACCATCTGACACTGTCCAGTCAGTGCTGGTGTTGTCAGATTGTGTAGGTGCGCACCCCCTTGACAAGGGGATTGGCGACACCCAGTTCGCAATTTTAACCATAAATTTCCAGGGCTAATAACAGAGGAACAACACAGTACAGAATTCTGAGAAAAATCTCCAGAATAGTTATTTCATGGGGGATACAAGGAGCAACTGAAATGAACCTGTCAGGAGTGAGGACGGGTCCTCTGTGGTAAAATTCTGGCTGCCACTAGAGGGCGCTCACTGCATACAAATGGCAGTAATACAGTATGAGAACATAGGCCGTGGGCGGTGCCGGGCTACAGTACCCGCAGCAGTCGCCATGTAGACCAGGATTTGTCCTGCCCTGATGTAAGCATCGCGTTGTGCCAGTTGCAGAGAGGCTGTGGATTTTAACCCTTGGTGTTCATTTTCATTACAGATAAGAAAAAATCCAAGAAGCGTCACTGCGATGAAGAGGAGGAGGATGACGATGAGGCGACCACTAATGACCAGGAAGCCGTGCCCTCTGCAGCGGGAAAGCAGGTGGATGAGGCGGGCACCAAACTGGATGAGTACAATGCCAAGGATTATAGATCGCAAATGCCCCTGAAGGGCGACCACACGTCCCGTCCGCTCTGGGTGGTAGGTGTCTTGTAGAGAGTCTGACTACTCTCCTTTGCTCTGGGGATAAGCGGCGCCAGGTCTGCGTGGCAGACACTTCTGTCCCTCCCCATAGAAATAACGTCCTACTAAACCAGCATGTTTATTAAACGAGGGCGTCTGAAAGGTCATCCAGCCTTAAAGGGCCCGTACGCACGACAGTAAAGAACCCGCCATTTTTGGTGGGACTGGTCTTGTGTAAACACTTGCATGCTCAGCTGAGCTGACTGCGTATGTGCAAGTCAAGGGGAAAAGCTGTATGGGTACCCTAAAGGACTTGTCCGGCCTTGGAGCCGAAAACCACAGGGGGTTCTCCCCGGAACGTAAAAAAAAAAGCACTCCTCACCTGTCCGTGGTCCTGCCGCTGCTCTTTTCCTGGATGTTTCCTGTCCCTGCGGGACAAAGAAGCAGCTCTGTCACGTGACCGTTGCAGCCAATCACAGGCCCCATCACTTGGTGATAGCAGTGATTTACTGTTCAAGCTGCCTGTGATTGACCGGGGCAGTCACGGGTCCAAGTCGCTTCCTGAGCCTGCGGGTACAAGAAGCGGCCATGAAGAGACCACCACGGACCATGGACAGAGGAGTGAGATTTTTAATGTTTAGGGAAACGGAAGGGAAAACTCCAGGGATGGATGAAGCAAAAGCTGGACGCACCCTTTAAATGCTTCTCACAGTTTGCTGCAATTGTATCCACTCCAGACAGTTCTAAACAGCCAAACTGATACATTGTAACAACAGGGCAGGAGGGAGATTTGTGCTGCTGATGTATGTATCTCAGAGGATTACTCCCATCATGTAATATCTTTACTGTAAAATGGAAGCTTTGCATTTGAGGTTGATAACGTAGCGGAGACTGTAATAATTTATGATTTACGTTTTCCATCCTCTCCTTAGGCCCCGGATGGACACATCTTCCTGGAAGCCTTTTCCCCGGTCTATAAATACGCCCAGGACTTTCTTGTCGCAATCTCTGAGCCTGTCTGTCGGCCGGTGCACGTTCACGAGTATAAGCTCACGGCCTACTCCCTGTACGCCGCCGTCAGTGTCGGGCTGCAAACTTCCGACATCATCGAGTATTTGCAGAAGTTGAGCAAAACCGGCGTCCCCGAGGGCATCGTGCAGTTCATCAAGGTGAGCGGTCCGGATGCAGGTAGATTAAAGGGGCAGCCTCGTCTTTGACATACCCTTTCAAAATGCTTCTCTGCTACGGGGAGCCAGTAGGTTGGGGGCAACCCCTGACTTGCCTCCAGCAGGATGCCTGGCTCCATATTATATGGGGTATAAATAGGGGTTAGACTGGTGCCAGCGAAGGACTTGGCAGTCACTTGAATGTATTGAGGCATTTGCGGCGCTCAGATTGTTATCTGCAGTATCAACGTGTGTGTTTATTATACAGTATCACATTCACAATGCAAGATCTGGTTTGGAATAATAATCCGTCACCACAATGTTGTGCCGTATGTTTCGGTCCAGTGGGACCTTCATCAGCGGCCTGATCTGTGGCATGGAGGCTGGATCCGTGGTAAAAGCTTGGTCCGTATTATAGCCCTCTGCACTGGGCAAGGCAAGTCACTGAGTTCAATGGACTTCTTGCCATGTAACTACACCATTTTCAAGATTTTTGCTTGCTGTCTGTGAATGGTCACATTCTTGTTTACATCCTGAACGTGCCCGAGTGACGGTGCTGCAGAGCCTATTACAGTATCAGAGCACTGACCTGCACCTGTGTGAGCAACGCTCAGTCAGGAGGGGTTTTAGCACTCAGTAGGGGGGGGGGGGGGTCTGAAGTGGAATGGCATTGACCCTTTAACTGCCGGTAGTTTTATATTGTCTCCTACATAGATGTTTATCTTTCCCCTGCAGCTCTGCACGGTCAGCTATGGAAAGGTGAAGCTGGTGCTGAAACATAACAAGTAAGTTGGGATCTGACGTCTGTAATGCTGCGCTGGTTCTGCACCTTGTACTGGTTGGACCCGCAGGATACCCAGCTGTGTGGCAGATAAACAACGCTGCAGCCGCTCATCTCCACCGCCCCCCTGATATAACAGAGTGTGTGGGGGGGGGGGGGGGGGGTCTGTCAGAGCTGGTAACTGTTCATAAGCCGAATGTTATCCCAATTCTGTGGCCAGAAATAAGATACTAGAAGTATATATAGAAGGACTGGGCACACCTAGGATACTTGGTTACTGACTTTTATTTAATGTGATTAAGATAATTGAATACAATACATTGGAATAAAATTTAAATATCGGACACAGTGTTACTGGTAATTATCAAGGGGCAGTCACTCGAGGAAATGTGGTAATGTATATCCTCTGTGACTCACCACATTGGGAATTGTACCAGCGTGGCTAAATCTGGTGCGCTGCGTCCAGGAGTAAAATATGATTATAGACTCAAATAAAATACCTATAGGAAACAGTAGCAATATACATCAATACAATAGATCCGTAGTAATTGGCAGTTAGTTCTGTATTGGCAACAGTGCTGATGGCAAAATATCAAAATGGTCCCAATATTATAATTGATACAGATAAATGGTGAGAGTTTGGAGTAACTCAAATTCCTTTAGAAAGTCTTAGGCAACAGAGTATAACGTCAAAACTTCCAGTACTGTCCCCGGTGTATAATAGCGATATATCACTATTAAGCCCTCTAGTCGGAGAGGTGCAGTGGTAACAGGCAGTGTCCTGCTGTATAGCTGGCCTGGCGGCGTCCCGCTTCAGGTCAGAAATGAGCATAGAACAAAACCGGCTTTTAATTAGGAACGGTCTTACCGGTGTTGGAGGCTTATATCGTCCAAGTGAAAGCCCCTGCCGTCTATCAAAACTTGCTCCGGTCTTTTACTTCTGTCGGATGGATCCCCTGTTTGCAGCTTGGTTTGGACACTGCGCGCGATCCCGCTTACTTAGATCCAGACTTGGTCTATTTCCCACCTTCCGGGCAAAGTTTCAGATCGGTTCAAAGCTGCTCCTCAATATAGTCAATGTGGTGCACTCTAGCCCCGAAACGCGTCTGGTCTGACCCACCAAACATATGTGAGTGCACCACATTGACTATATTGAGGAGCAGCTTTGAGCTGATCTGAAACTTTGCCCGGAAGGTGGGAAATAGACCAAGTCTGGATCTAAGTAAGCGGGATCGCGCGCAGTGGGATCCATCCGACAGAAGTAAAAGACCGGAGCAAGTTTTGATAGACGGCAGAGGCTTTCACTTGGATGATATAAGCCTCCAACACCGGTAAGACCGTTCCTAATTAAAAGCCGGTTTTATTCTATGCTCATTTCTGACCTGAAGCGGGACGCCGCCAGGCCAGCTATACAGCAGGACACTGCCTGTTACCACTGCACCTCTCCGACTAGAGGGCTTAATAGTGATATATCGCTATTATACACCGGGGACAGTACTGGAAGTTTTGAGGTTATACTCTGTTGCCTAAGACTTTCTAAAGGAATTTGAGTTACCCCAAACTCTCACCATTTATCTGTATCAATTATAATATTGGGACCATTTTGATATTTTGCCATCAGCACTGTTGCCAATACGGAACTAACTGCCAATTACTACGGATCTATTGTATTGATGTATATTGCTACTGTTTCCTATAGGTATTTTATTTGAGTCTATAATCATATTTTACTCCTGGACGCAGCGCACCAGATTTAGCCACGCTGGTACAATTCCCAATGTGGTGAGTCACAGAGGATATACATTACCACATTTCCTCGAGTGACTGCCCCTTGATAATTACCAGTAACACTGTGTCCGATATTTTAATTTTATTCCAATGTATTTTATTCAATTATCTTAATCACATTAAATAAAAGTCAGTAACCAAGTATCCTAGGTGTGCCCAGTCCTTCTATATATACTTCTAGTATCTTATTTCAGCAGTGGGGTGACGCTGCGGGACCGAGAGCCCCCCGCTTGGTGTACCAACCATCCTGTGCATCCTACTAATATACTATATCAGAAATAAGATACTGTTGTCTCCAAATGACACTGTAATGCCAGGTCTCTACAGGATGTATAATGCCATGCAAATGCCACGCCAGTATGTGGCAAAACCTGACGCTACTAAATATGTTGCTATAACATGATCTACTGGTGCCGGCCCCCAACAGATCCAGAGAGAAACGCCGTCAATGGGCACATTCAGGAGCGGCTGCAGCTGGTATCAGAACTGGTCCGTTTTCTTGATCGCAGCTGTTGCCAGACCCTCAGTGATCTGAGTAATAGAAGTAATATTATCACATGATCTCCGCAGGTACTTTGTGGAGAGCGCCCACCCAGACGTTATCCAGGATCTCCTTAAAGACACCACCATCCGCAGCTGCCGACTGAGGAACGAGGAGGGAGAGGAAACGGAACTGATCACCGAGACCTTTACTAGCAAATCCGCTGTGAGTCCAGTCACTGACAGACTGTGTGTGGTTCTACATTGGAAACTTTGACCTATCTATGCGGAAATCTAAGGGTCTCAGTGGTCCTGGAGACTGAAGTATTCTGAACCCCATCTCCTGGGGGTTAGGCTAATGGTTTTTCCCTCCTTCATGCTTTATACTGCAGCACTACTTACTCAGATAGGCTGCTGCGTATCGGTGCAGATCTGCTCAGACATAGTTTGTATTTCCAGATCACCAAGACAACTGATCCGGCCAGCGACCCATCCACCTCCCAGATCGGGGAGACCGAGAATAAGACCGATGTCCCGGCCGACTTGTTTGAGTTCTACGAACAGATGGACAAAGACGAAGAAGAGGAGGAAGAGACGCAGACGGTGTCCTTTGAGGTTAAACAGGTACAACATGTCACCCAGAGACTTGCCTGTTATCTGTCCACATACTTGCTGATGGTTTCCAGTAACGGAACCTGAGGTCTTCTGATTTGCTTTCCTCTCCCCTCTGTTGCAGTAATGAGAATACATTTCCATATTTTCCATAATTGCTTTTTGAGCAATATAATTAGAAATTTGGCTTCAGAGTGAATCTGTTCTGGTGCGGTGACTTCTCTGCCTCGCTGTAAGGACTACTACTCCTCGTCCGTCCAGTAATGGCTGCCTTGTCTTGTTAGGAAATGATTGAGGTTCTCCAGAAGCGTTGCATCCACCTGGAGTACCCACTGCTGGCAGAGTACGACTTCAGGAATGATACCATGAACCCAGACATCAATATCGACCTGAAGCCCACCGCCGTCCTGCGCCCGTACCAAGAGAAGAGCCTGCGCAAGATGTTTGGCAACGGGCGTGCTCGCTCTGGGGTGATTGTACTGCCCTGCGGTGAGTGGTTCGTACATGTTAATGACTGGTCTGTGTAAGGGAAGCAACCAACTAAAACTAACAGCAGAGGGCGCCAGAACACCATGGCTTGTATTGTCTAAGAGGGGTCAGCAACCTCCGCCACACCACCTGGGGGGAAACTACAACTCCAGGCATGCTCCATTCTCTTCGATGAGAGTCCTCAGCACACTCAAGCAAGTGTGTATGCTGAGAGTTGTAGTTTTCAAAACTGCTGGCATGCCAGTCAGAGGTTGTAGACCACTGATCTAAGATAATGTCAGCGGCGCTGGAGGACCACAGAATCGCCCACTCTCCACCGGGTCACTGCAGCAGCGGTGCTCATGTTCATGCAGTGGTTTAGGCTCCTATTGTCTAATCGAAAGATTGACATTCTAAAATCTCAGTCGCTGCAATGGAGTAAATCAAAGAAAATATGGTGCTTTTGGTATATTTATCCCAAAAATTCTCACAGCAGAGGGTTTGTTACAATTGTATCCGGTCTGGACAATCCACATCAGCAGCACAAGTCTCTCTGCCATCCAGATGCTTTCTTGCAGTGTATCCGCCTGCCATCCGGGATTGTCTGGGTTAGGTACAATTGTAACAAACACTCAGCTGCGAAAAAGTTTTGGGTGGGTTTTAAGCCAGACGGTGCAAATTACAATGTTCTCATTCACTGACAGAAAGCAGAGATCTTGATAATGGTAAATTGAGATGCAACGAGAGAGGTTTAGTGCCGGTGCACCAATTTTCTGGCGAGAACACGCGCAGATGTTGCCGCACGCTTGTTTGATGCAACAATTAGTGGCTTAGCTTTTGTGGCACTTTTCTGAAAAGTGGGCAGGACTTAGGAGGGGCGCGACCTTCTGCGAACTGGAAAGTGAACGTGTACTCGTAGCTGGCGCGTGGAGGGCCAGGGATGCCCCTGGTTCAGTAAGACGGCTGGGTCTCGCTCCAGCACAGAGTAGATCACGACCGAGGTACAAAACGCCAGGACGCTGCAAACATTTTTATTGCACGGTGAATACATTTGATTTCCATCGGACTGGACGCCCCCTTTAAGTTCTGTACGGGGCCATTTGTGTCTGCAGGTGCGGGGAAGTCTCTGGTCGGGGTCACCGCTGCCTGCACAGTGCGGAAGAGGTGCCTGGTGCTGGGGAACTCGGCTGTGTCCGTGGAGCAGTGGAAGGCGCAGTTCAAGATGTGGTCGACCATTGACGACAGCCAGATCTGTCGCTTCACATCCGACGCCAAGGACAAGCCCATCGGGTGCTCTATTGCCATAAGCACCTACTCCATGCTGGGGCACACCACCAAGAGGTCATGGGAGGCCGAGCGGGTGATGGAGTGGCTGAAAAGTCAGGAGTGGGGGCTGATGATACTGGATGAAGTGCACACTATTCCAGGTACGGGATAGCAAGTCTACAATCATGTCGTATTGAATGGTGGACAGGGGAAGGGGTGGCATATTACATTGTGCCTTCTACTCCAGCAACATCCAAAGCTGCACTAATAATGAACGTCCCCTGGACACTATTAGCAGATCACTGGGGTTGTCTTCGATAACAAATCATTGTAGACGGTCCATTTCCCACAGAACATCCCTGTAGATCAAGGATGCCCAACCTGCGGCCCTCAAGCGGTTGCAAAACTACAACTCCCAGCATGCCTGGACAGCCTACAGCTATTAGGGCATGCTGGGAGTTGTAGTTTAGCAATAGCTGGAGGGCCGCAGCTTGAGCATCCCTGCGGTAGATCATGCTGTGTTCATCAAGCAGATGGCAGCGGAGAGATCTGAGGACTTGGCTAAGCTGTGTATGCAGCTTTGGATGTAACTAGAGTATAATACACATTTGCTTTGCAGCTCTGCCCAGCGCTGTATTTGGCTGTTATTCATATAACGATGCTCTTTATGATAATTGATACTTTGTTTAGTATTTTTCCTTTTAATTCCAGCCAAGATGTTCCGTCGCGTCCTGACCATCGTCCAGGCTCACTGTAAGGTCGGCCTGACGGCCACTCTGGTCCGAGAGGACGACAAAATCGTCGACCTGAATTTTCTGATTGGCCCAAAGTTGTATGAAGCCAACTGGATGGAGCTGCAAAACAACGGCTACATTGCAAAGGTTCAGTGCGCAGAGGTAAGTGGCATCCACAACGTGGCACGTGGCAGCGCCAATATTAATCCTACTAAGAGAGACAGACAGTAAGGCTAAAAAGGGCAGAATTGGGACATTTCTGGGTGGGATCAGAGTCAGTTAATGTTTTTAATGCTGCAAAGTGTAGTGCGCTCATCTCTGGAGGTGCAGAGCTGTACCACAAGAGGGCGCCTCTGCAGGTGCCACAGTTATTACTGTTCCATGCAAGCTGCTTCTCCACTGTTACTTTATGTAATATATTAGTACGTTCTCTTTTTAGAGTTTGTGTGCTTTTGGGGTGTGTCCAGTCTGCGCCCAGTCTGAGTGAATACAGGGAAGTCCAATATCCCCATGAAAGAGAGGACCTGACACCTCTCCTGGTTTACTCCATAATACAACCACCCTGCAGCATCTCTTCTGTAGTGTTCCTCTTGTATTCCTCTTGGACATACATAAATAAATTGGCAACTGGATGTTACCATTTTCCTTGTCAAAGGGGTGTCTCCCATACAGTGTGTGTAGGGGCCACGCCCCAACTAGTAACACGTAGATATCAATTTATTCACACTTTTTCAGGAGGAATAACAGAGGAATGACGCAACTCATTTAATGTACAATGCAAGAATTCGTTAAGGCGCTTTTCACACGGCGCTCTGCAGCATCCGGCGCGTACGGGAAATGTGCATGGGAAACGCGATGTGAAAGGAGCCTCTGGTAGACGTGTCAGGAGAGATGGCGGCTTTCATTCTCCTAATCCCCGGCCCCCTCCCCTGTTTGCTGTTTATGTTTGTGTCCCTTTACTCCTGTCCTGTGTTGTCACTTATTCAGTTTGCCAACTAATTTCATGAAAGCCGTCAGGGTCCTGATTAAGACGTCTTCCTGACGGCCGGAGGAAGCTGTTGCCGTGGTGAGCGCTCTTGTGCCTCGCGGCTCGTATTGAGGCTATTGCCCGGGGGGGTCTATTCAGCCTCTTCCTTTCACCAGACAAACAAGCTGCGTGTTCAGAATGCGGCCGGGCCTCTCCTCTTGGCCGCCTGCTCCCTCCTCGCTTTCCTTTTGTCCCTCAGGTCTGGTGCCCCATGTCCCCCGAGTTTTACAGAGAATACGTTGCCATCAAGACAAAGAAGAGGATTCTGTTCTACACCATGAACCCAAATAAATTCCGAGCCTGCCAGTTCCTGATTAAGTTCCATGAGCGGAGGAATGACAAGATCATTGTGTTTGCGGACAATGTGTTTGCGCTGAAGGAGTACGCCATCAGGCTCAACAAGTAAGTGGCCGCGCATGACAATCAGGCGCAAGCGCTGCCGCCCTCTCAATGGACTTTTTTGTACCTTTTTTTAGAGGGGTTTTAAGGGGTCCCGTTCCAGTTCCCTTGTGTTCAGACCACCAGGGGTGGGAAGATTCGATTTTAGGTTGTGCTCACACTAAGGCTCCATTCACACGTCCGTATAATGGGTCCGCATCCGTTCTGCAAATTACGGAACGGGTGCGGACCCATTCATTCTCTATGGGGTCGGAATGAATGCAGAGAGCTCACTATGTGCTCTCCGCATTTCCGGAGCGCGCACCTCGATATTCCGGTCCGCGGCTCCGGAAAATAGAGCATGTCCTATTCTTGTCTGCAATTGCGGACAAGAATAGGCAGTTCTATGGGGGGGCCGGCCGGGTGTATTGCGGATCCGCAATGCACTATGAACGTCTGAATGGAGCCTAAGAGAATGCGTCTTGCAATGAGATGCAACAATGTATCAGCTGCAGCAAAACAGGGAGGTGAAAATGCAGGGTTAACACACCTAAGCCTTGTGACCGATCAGTGTGATGTCACTGGCCTAGGAAGAGGCTGCAGCGCTCACCGGAGCGCCATGGCCTGATCAACAGTGGTGTCAGGAGTCTGACCCTCAATCAAATATGGATGACTTTTCCTGAGGATAGCTGGTCAATATTGTATTGTATTCCTGGACATCCCCTTTAACTAGAGGAGCAAATAATTCCCAAGTCCAAAGAACTGTAACCTCTTCCTGACATCCACCGTACATGTATGGCAGATGTCAGGTCTTTAAAGATGGCACCTGGAGCAGACACCATAGCCTCTGGGTGCCTGCTTTTTCACACAGCGGACACCCGGGGCTAATGTCTGCGATTGGCGATTAATGCAACATTTAACCCCTCAGACGCTGTAATTAATTTTGGCCAAGGTATCTGAGGTGGCATTTCCCAAGTGCGCTGCACTCCTGGAGCCAGAATGCCTTCCCTTCACATAGATCGGGGAAGGCGGTCCTTAGGGGTGATAGGCCTGAGCCTGTATGAGGCTACCAGGCCTATCGCGGGTATATTCCATTGTAGGCCTGCAGATGGCAGAACTGTATTGACCAGGCATGCTCAACCTGCAGCCCTCCAGCTCTTGCAAAGCTACAACTCCCAGCATGCCCGAACAGCCTACAACAGGGCATTGTGGGAGTTGTAGTTTTACAACAGCTGGAGGGCCGCAGGTTGAGCATGCCTGACCTGAGACTGAATTTCACACTCACTAATGTATAAATGCACATTAGTGTATGTGAAACGCAATCTAATGATTGCATGTTTAGGTTCCCTACGGAGGCAAAAAGAAAAAAAAGCTTTTAGAAATATAAAAAAAAAAAAATGTAATCCACCCCTTTCCCTATAATAATAATAATAATAATAATAATAGAATACTAAAGATCATATGCATCGCCGCATCCCAAATGCCTGAACTATTAAAATATAAATGTATTTATTCGATGTAATGGAAAAAAATAAGTTCAAATGGCCGATTGTCACTTAAAAAATTTAAATAAAAAGTGATAAAAAAGTCATACACACCCCAAAAATGCTGACCTGTGGTGGGGGAGTTATAATACATGACTTGCATTGAAATCCATCCCAGAAAAGTTGCTTGTGATTAGGTTTGGATTTTTCATGGCTGTAAGATACAATGTTTCGCATTCCATCTACTGTAAATGTATCAATTTCAGAGGATGTGGCTTCAGTAGATACATTGTCTGCAGATGTGACAGCAGGCGCCGCGCCACTGTAGGAGCAGGGGATTTTCTGGTTGCTTTCTAGTCAAGTGACCAAAATGGTGAAACGCTGTGTATTTTAGGTATTTAGCGGTTATTATACGGCACTTCAGACGGGTCTCTTCTGGGAAGGATCCTTTAATCTCGACTGAAAAGAGATTAGCCGAAGCGGTGCTCAGGGTATTAGACGTGTTCACTGTTCCGTGCGAGCGGGCAAGGAATGAACTCGGGGTGACGGTTATAAGATGTCACATCACCCCGGGGCGTGGCCCTGCCTGTCAGTCACAAAATTTATGTCAAAACTGGAATCCGCCATAAACACTGGGGGTCGTTTTTTACACCAACAATTGGAGTTGCAGTTGCAGACTTTTTTTTTTGTTGCCACCTTTAACACTGCGGATTTCGGGGGGGGGGGGGGGGGGGGCGGCGGCAGCGTCGCCCCATCAATCCCAGAATATTCACTATAATTTACGCCTCGTTATAAAACACCAGTCTCTGATAAGGGGAGATTTGTCATGCCCCCTGCACCTGAGCTGCGGTGCCAAAAAGTTGCACATTTTGCATAACTCCCCATTTGGAGCAACAATTTGCAACGTTGCAATTCTATTAAGAATGTTGCCGCATCTCGCACCATCGCGAACTACGCGAAGACTGGCATTCCAGAGCTGATAAATCTCCGCCATTATCTCACAGTTTATGCAGACTCAGCAGGTCCTGCAGATACTTTGCTTTACCTGGTCTGCGGTCTTGTCCTCTTCTCTATTCACCTCCAAAGCTGCATTCACAAGACCTGATGTTAGAGTTACTCAAGGTGAATTGACAATTTAACTTTCACCCTTTTTTTCAGACCGTACATCTACGGCCCGACCTCCCAGGGGGAAAGGATGCAAATTCTACAAAACTTCAAGCACAATCCGAAAATAAACACCATCTTTATATCAAAGGTGAGACGCTGAAATAAAGATTCATTGTTGTATAACGAACCCTTCTTCAGCTTTGTGTTTCAGTTCCTTGCCATTTTCAAGATCTCTGCTTGCCCTCAGTGAATGGCAGCTTTCATAGTTCACACCCAGATGCTGAAAACCCTTTGTGAAGGACATGTAGTTGCGGGGCCCGATGCAGTGTGTTAGTTCTCCTGACCAAGTCCTGCTCTCACATGTAACACAAGAGGGCTAACGACACGTTCACACTCGCTGTGGGGCTAATAAAATGTTGCAGCATTTTTTTATTCTGCCTCTGGATGTTTTCCATTCATTGACAGCAAACACACGTCTTGAAGATGGAAGGGGATGACTAGATACAAATAAATCCAGTGTTTAGTAATCCTAAGCACAAGCCGTCTGATAACCCCATTGACTGAGGATCAGTGTTCTCTGCCTGGATTTTTACTGCACCCAAGACCAAGTAAGTTTCTGTTCTGCAGGTTGGAGACACTTCCTTTGATTTGCCCGAAGCCAATGTACTGATCCAAATCTCATCACACGGGGGGTCCCGCAGGCAGGAAGCACAGCGTCTGGGCCGTGTCCTTAGAGCCAAAAAAGGTAAAAATCTTCCAATGTACATACACAGTGATTCCACCAGCAGAATAGTGAGTGCAGCTCTGGAGTATAATACAGGATGTAACTCAGGATCAGTACAGGATAAGTGATGTATGTACACAGTGATTCCACCAGCAGAATAGTGAGTGCAGCTCTGGAGTATAATACAGGATGTAACTCAGGATCAGTACAGGATAAGTAATGTATGTACACAGTGACTGCACCAGCAGAATAGTGAGTGCAGCTCTGGAGTATAATACAGGATAAGTAATAGAATGTATGTACACAGTGACTGCACCAGCAGAATAGTGAGTGCAGCTCTGGAGTATAATACAGGATAAGTAATAGAATGTATGTACACAGTGACTGCACCAGCAGAATAGTGAGTGCAGCTCTGGAGTATAATACAGGATGTAACTCAGGATCAGTACAGGATAAATAATGTATGCACACAGTGACTGCACCAGCAGAATAGTGAGTGCAGCTCTGGAGTATAATACAGGATAAGTAATAGAATGTATGTACACAGTGACTGCACCAGCAGAATAGTGAGTGCAGCTCTGGAGTATAATACAGGATAAGTAATAGAATGTATGTACACAGTGACTCCACAGGCAGAATAGTGAGTGCAGCTCTGGAGTCGGCTTCTTATCTGGTACTGGTGACTCCAGGGGTCAGTGTGGTTTCTTGTGACCACCTATACGCTGTTTGTTTTCCGTGTAATTGCTTTCTGTGACAATTGCTTAAGTCTCGCAGCTGATGGCGTCGGTCAGTGACCCGGGAGCCGCTGTGTGGACATTGGATTTGATATAATTGGTCTGTGTATAAATGTTTTCCCCATCAGTTGTGAAGGAGCCGTTACCAAATCTAGTTTTCACGCCCCTCATGTTGATTTCTCCTTCGTTAGTTAATTAGCGCTTGTTGCTCCCATTCTGTTGTCACCCCGATTTGTTTGCGCTCGAGTGGCTCGTTTGCCTGTTACCGCCACACAACAAGGCAGGTCTGTTGTCTCTCTCTAGGAAAGCTTGGGTGAGGTCTGTAACAGGCGCTCATATTAGTCCTCGCCCGGCTTTCGCAGAACTTTCACATAATTACGGCCTGATTCTTCCCACATAACAGCATGGACTCGCAGCTTGGTGCTGACTTGTTAGGTGACGAGGTCAGGCGATTGCACCAAGTCCGTGCATTTCCGTCACTTATTAAGTGCAACTAATAGGCTTGAACGTTTCTCACGGCCTTTAACCCGATTACTTTACCTTGTGGGGGCAGTATGGGGGGGTGCTTAACTTTTATTCACTGCAGGCCTCCCCTCCCCTCATGTCTCCTTAATAATTCACTTTCTTCATGATCTCTCCCTCCTGCGCTCCGCTTTCTGCGGCCTGCGTCTGCTCTGATTTATGCTTCTTCGTAAAAATCCCGGCGGCGATGGCTCAGACTGCGGCTCATTTCCCAGATGTTTCAGCCCCGTACCTGTTACAGTCGCAATAAATAAAGCTTTTTTCAAAGTTCTACAATTTTCTAATCAACTTCCTCAGTATTGGCAAGATCTCTGCTTGCTGTCAGTTAATGGGAACATTCTTGCTTACATCCTGAGGCTGGTACAGACCTTCTCACACGTGAGGCTCGGTTACAATTGTATCCAGTCTGAACATTGAGCTCGTCTGGACTGATACATTGTAACAAACTATCAGGATAGGAGACAGAGTTGAAGATTGCATGGACTGGATACATTGTAACAAACCCTCAGCTGTGGGAAGCATCTAGCCAGTATCGGTTTACAGCCTCTGCTTTTATTTTTATTTTTTTGTGAGAACTGCAGAATTTTGGCTTTTACTTTGGGAGTGACTGGAAAAGAAAATGGGTCCAGAGAATTAGTGGCGGAGGGGGGAGATTTTTGACCTTCTGTATAGTGATACTTGTGTAGGTCACACGCTCGTCTCTTGTTTTCTTCAAGGAATGGTCGCCGAGGAGTACAACGCCTTCTTCTATTCTCTGGTGTCTCAGGACACTCAGGAAATGGCCTACTCCACCAAGAGGCAGAGGTTCCTGGTGGATCAGGGCTACAGCTTTAAGGTATGAGTGGTGCGGGGGGGGGGGGCACATATCGGTCGTGGTGTGACCAGCGAGGAGCAAGGGTCCACAGGATAGGGGTAACTATTAGATCAGTGGGGGTCCTACTGCTGGGACCCCCAGATATCATGAGAATGAGGACCCCCTGAAACACTCATCTCTTTCTAGGACTCCCATGGAGATGACTAGAGGGGCAGTAAGCATGCCGGACCTCCGACTCTGTTCATTTCAGGGGGTCCCTAAGGGGTACAGGGTCTCCTTTCTAGGGATAGGTGTGGGTCCCAGTGGTAGGACCCCGACTGATCTAATAGTTATTCCCCATCCTATGGATAAGGCATAACTTGTCATGACCAGAATACCCCTTTAATATCCTACAAGTCTGTGCTGTATAGGGGGGCAGTTTGCTATACAGCGGATACAACTTCCCTTGTATTTGTAGCATGTACCTACCTGGTGGTCACCCAGACTTGAAGTACCACAACTTGTAAAATACAGTGGGGGGGAGGGGGGTGTCGCTACAAGCAGAGATATAACCATAGATTCTGCAGTGGTTTATATATAATAACTGTCCAGCTGATTGTGAGCTGATATCGGGGGGGGGTAAGTGGCCTCTTGCTATTCATTTCACCATCTGCTACAATGTCTGCCACTTTGGCTAATACAGAGGTGCATACCTTCCATTTGCAGGGGAACGCCCCCATTATGGCTTTTATATCAATAAGGGGGTCATCTAAAGTGAGCATACCCCTTTAACAGTAAATAGTTCAGATTTTGGGTACAGGACTGAAGGTCCAGTTGGAAAATAACCCAAACTTACCATCCTGCCATTTAGGGCATCATTTGGGGAGGAGGGGCTATTTGCATGTCGATGCTCCTTTACATAAATGTGGTTGTTGGTTCATTAATGGGAGGATTAATTACAGGTGATTACGAAGCTGGCCGGCATGGAAGAAGAGGACCTGGCTTTCTCCACCAAGGAGGAACAGCAGCAGCTTCTTCAGAAAGTGCTGGCCGCCTCCGACCTGGATGCTGAAGAGGAAGTGGTTGCCGGAGAGTTCGGGTCCAAGTCTTCCACCCATGTGAGTGCGATGGCGGTTCTTACACTGTTATCCCTTCTCTTCCCGAGCTGTGATGGTCCCGGATGATACATTGTTATTCCTTCTCTTCTTCGTCTGTGATTGTGCCGGGCAGGGCCGGTTCTAGGTGAAATGGGGCCCGGGGCAAAAAACAATAAGCCCCCCCCCATGACACTTGATGACTTTTACAGAAGAAACTGTATATTGTGGGGCACAGTGTAGAGGTATACTGTATATTGTGGGGCACAGTGTAGAGGTATACTGTATATTGTGGGGCACAGTGTAGCGGTATACTGTATATTGTGGGGCACAGTGTAGAGGTGTACTGTATATTGTGGGGCACAGTGTAGAGGTATACTGTATATTGTGGGGCACAGTGTAGAGGTATACTGTATATTGTGGGGCACAGTGTAGCGGTATACTGTATATTGTGGGGCACAGTGTAGAGGTATACTGTATATTGTGGGGCACAGTGTAGAGGTATACTGTATATTGTGGGGCACAGTGTAGAGGTATATTGTGGGGCACAGTGTAGCGGTATACTGTACATTGTGGGGCACAGTGTAGCGGTATACTGTACATTGTGGGGCACAGTGTAGCGGTATACTGTACATTGTGGGGCACAGTGTAGCGGTATACTGTACATTGTGGGGCACAGTGTAGAGGTATACTGTACATTGTGGGGCACAGTGTAGAGGTATACTGTACATTGTGGGGCACAGTGTAGAGTTATACTGTACATTGTGGGGCACAGTGTAGAGTTATACTGTACATTGTGGGGCACAGTGTAGAGGTATACTGTACATTGTGGGGCACAGTGTAGAGGTATACTGTACATTGTGGGGCACAGTGTAGAGGTATACTGTACATTGTGGGGCACAGTGTAGAGGTATACTGTAATTGTGGGGCACAGTGTAGAGGTATACTGTATATTGTGGGGCACAGTGTAGAGGTATACTGTATATTGTGGGGCACAGTGTAGAGGTATACTGTATATTGTGGGGCACAGTGTAGAGGTATACTGTATATTGTGGGGCACAGTGTAGAGGTATACTGTATATTGTGGGGCACAGTGTAGAGGTATACTGTATATTGTGGGGCACAGTGTAGAGGTATACTGTATATTGTGGGGCACAGTGTAGAGGTATACTGTATATTGTGGGGCACAGTGTAGAGGTATACTGTATATTGTGGGGCACAGTGTAGAGGTATACTGTATTGTGGGGCACAGTGTAGAGGTATACTGTATATTGTGGGGCACAGTGTAGAGGTATACTGTATATTGTGGGGCACAGTGTAGAGGTATACTGTATATTGTGGGGCACAGTGTAGAGGTATACTGTACATTGTGGGGCACAGTGTAGTGGTATACTGTACATTGTGGGGCACAGCGTAGCGGTATACTGTACATTGTGGGGCACAGCGTAGCGGTATACTGTATATTGTGGGGCACAGTGTAGCGGTATACTGTATATTGTGGGGCACAGTGTAGCGGTATACTGTATATTGTGGGGCACAGTGTATCCTATATGTGTATAACAAACATATTTCACATGAACACTTACAGTTACTTGGCCCTTGGGGATCTCGGACGCCACTTCCACACTTTGGCCGGGGGCTCGGCGGAGCTGATGATGTGTTTTATCCTAATGAGAAAGATTTCATAATAAGGATTTGGAGAAGGGGCAGAGGGATAGCAGAGCAGGGAGAGGCTGGTGCTTCTACTAGGGGGGTCATACCATGGGGTAGTAATAAAGCCCACCATAATGCCCCCCAGTAGAAATAATTCTCCTTATAATGTGACATTGCAAAAAATACCCCCTTGTAATGCCCCCAGTTGAGCTAATGTGCCCATAGTGCCCCGATAATGTGCCAGTATAAAATACCCCTATATAGTGCCCCCATAGTGCTCCCCCCCCATAATGTACCAGTATAAAATGCCCCATATATAGTGCCCCAGTAGATGCCCTCAGTGTCCCCCGTAATTTGTAAGTATAAAATACCCCTTCTTAGTGCCCCCCGTAGATGACCCCATAGTACTCCTCTCCCACCTTCCCCATAGTATCCACCATAATGTGTCCCAGTATAAAATGCCCCTATACAGAGCCCCCATATAAAATGACTATGGAGATGAGCGCTTCCACAATGGAAGCGCTCATCTCCCTGTGTGACTGTCCTGCCGATAGTTAGTTGCGTGCCGGCACGGGGGGGCCCTAAGGACTCGGGGGCCGGGGGCAATTGCCCCCCTTGCCTCTATGGAAGCGCCGGCCCTGATGCATTGTTATCCCTTCTCTTCCCGATCTGTGATGGTGCCGGTGGGTGATCCATGTTGATGAGATGACGCCTCTCCTTTCCCCCCCACAGCTGGGCCGGCGTGTTGGCACCATGAGCTCCATGTCTGGGGCAGATGATACCGTGTACATGGAATACCAGGCTCACAGAAGCAAAGGTGCCAACAGCAAGCACGTGCACCCGCTTTTCAAGCGTTTCCGCAAATGAGATCCTGGGTTCTGCTGACGTGGATCTGACACGTTGTCCACACAGTGAGGTGAAGCAGGAGAACACCGGAAAACCCTGAAATGCGCCAGTACAATGGCTCATCATGAAATGTGTCATTTATTCTTTTACCTACTTTTTTTTTTTAAAGCCTCAAAAGTATTTATTGCTGCATGTTCCTGCAGATGCAGGTGGGTGCACAGAGATGAGTATTCCTTACAGGAATAGTAAACAATGGGAGTTTTCCCTCTTATCTGTAACATATCTTTCTGGTTACAATGTAGCGTTACATTGGCGCGGACTAGCTCCTGTGTCTGACATTGATGACTGTATAACATGGAACGTCCGATTATTTCCTGCTAATAAAACGTTTCATCTTGTCGTGACGTTTGTCCACCTTTTACTGCTCTGTGGTATCGGCTCTTCTGTTTCAGTACATCGGTTATTAGTCACTGGTCTGAGGAGAGTGGATTCAGCACCAGAGAAGGTATTTACACTGTGCTCATCCTGAGCCTCCTCCTTCACGAGTAGAATACTAGGAGTACAGTAAAGGCTGTCATACAGAACAGCAGGAGAGTGAACGGAGGCGGTATTTGCAGAGTGGTTTACATTCCCGTCCCATCGAGAGTCTATATCAGGGGTCAGCAACCTCCGGCACTCCAGCTGTTGTCAAACTACATCTCCCACCATGCTCCATTCACTTCAAGAACAGCCAAGCAGTTGTGCGTGCTAGGAGTTGTAGTCCCACAACAGCAGCAGCGCCAAAGGTTGCAGACCCCTGGTCCTTGAGCCGGACTCCAATCCGCAAGGTGATATTCTATTGTTCCAAAGTCCATTGTCCATCACCTCAGAACGTTTGCTGTAAAGCCTTGTCGCTCTTCTGACCGTAAGGGCTCAGGGTCATGCACATGACGGTATGTATTTTGTGGTCTGCAAAAAACTGAAAAAATGTGAATGCTGTCCGTGTGTATTCCGTATTTTGCAGAACGGAACAGCTGGCCCCTAATAGAACAGTCCTATCAATAGTCCTATTGTGTACAATAATAGGACATGTTCAATTTCTTAGCGGAGTAAGGCCTCATGCACACGACCGTTTTTCGGGTCCACATCTGAGCCGCAGTTTTTGCGGCTCGGGTGCGGACTTATTCACTTCAATGGGGCCGCAAAAGATGCAGACAGCACTCCGTGTACTGTCTGCATCCATTGCTCCATTCCGAAGCCCCGCAAAAAAAATATAGCATGTCCTATTCTTGTCTGTTTTGCAGACAAGAATAGGCATGTCTACAATGGGCTGCCCGTTCCGTTCGCAAATTTCTATTACTAGAATATTTCCTTTCACCGACAGCAAGCAGAGATGCTGAAAATGGTGAGACAGTGTGAAGCAGAACCCTTCCTTATACAATAATGAATGCAGCTCGGGGCTGTACAAAGGGTCTGTGTGAGAGTTGTACACTAGGTCTCTGCTAACAGGAAACCAGAAGAATGGGAGCAGCTTTGGGTCTGACTAGAGCAGACAAGATGTAAACCAAGCATTTTCCGTGTGGTGTTTGTGCACCGAGCGTGTGACGGGACATCTGTCCTGTGAGACGGCAGCACTCCGCAGACGTCATGGGGTCATTTACGTATATGTGATGCGTTTATCTTCTGGGGTGTGAGGTAAACATTGGGACGCCTCTGATCTGCGCTGCCGCCACACATCTGAATCTGATTATTATTATTTTTTTTGCTTTTGCCAGCAGTTTTTGGCTCCAACACAAACTATAAACAAAAATATTCATTCAATGGGTCGGCATCCGCAGTACGGACCCGCCGCAATACGGGCACAGAACCCTTACATTTGTGTGCATGAGCCCTTTGTGTAATGATAGAAAAAAACATGGCTGCTTTCTTCCAGAAACAGTGCCACACCTGTCCACAGGTCGTGTGTGGTACTGCAGTTCATACTCCATGGAGCTAAGCTGTAATACCGGGTACAACCCGTGGACCGGTGTGGCGCTGTTTCTGGACAAATATCAGACGCGTTTTTCTGATCCTCCACATCTCCTTCGAAGTGTACACAGCGATATCCGGGAATGAGGAATGGCTGACGTATTCACGCTTCCTCTGCCAAGTCTTATGAATCACTCACTGATATTTTGTCTGCATCTCGTTGAGGAGAAGCAGATCCCAGTGCTAATCGGGGGCCAGTTCCTGCGGCAGCGTAATCCGCACACCCCGTAAATGAGATTTCCTGCTTGGCCTTTCCCAGCTGCTCGTTTGGCGGATTGAGGCCCCGACATACAAAAAACACATGATGCGTCTGACCCTGTTAGCACAATTTCCTGCCGCTGGGCGACAGCGCGACCCCAGGCACAAGGAAGGAAGCAATGTCTTCTCTCAGTTTCCTTATTAAGGCCTCATGCACGCGACTGTATGTATTTTGCGGTCCGCAAAAATTACGGATGAAATCCGTGTGCATTCCGTATTTTGCGGAACGGAACAGCACTATCCTTGTCTGTAATGCGGACAATAATAGGACATGTTTTATTTTTTTGCGAACGGAAACGGAATGCACATGGAGTAACTTCCGTTTTTTTTGGCGGACCAATTGAAAAGAATGGTTCCGTATATGGACCGCAATAAAAACTTTACGGACACTGAATGAAAACATGAAGCCTAAGACTCTAGTCACATCCTAAGCTGCATTTAAATTTGCTGGATGCCTCTTGCAACCTGTCAGACCATTGCTATGCACTAGTAAACATCTGGTCCAGTATAGAAGCTGTAGATCCTATGATGGATATGTCAGAGGGGCGTCTTGATGCTCTGGGCCCCCAACTTCTAGGTGCCATTTATAATACCAGGGTCTTCAGTGGCAGAAAGGCTCTTGGGCCCCTCAGGCACCAGGTGTAAGTGCTGCCTCTGCACCCCCTATAGCTATGCCCCTGCACTGGTGAAATGCATTGTGGGAGCCATTCTTCTATGTGCAGATGACCACAGCTGGGCGCGCTCTGTGCAGGAAAAGGTTGGCTTTTGCAGCCTGGAACTGGAGAACAGCAGTGTATGCAGCTTTGAATGTGACTAGAGTGGCCTGCGGCTACAGTTTGGCATTGTCACTGGAGGGGTGATATCACAATTGGTTTTTTTTTGAAGAAAACATAGAATCCCACCCTGAGCGCTGACGATAGCGAGCAGATCCCCATTTACATAATGTATTCCTAATCTGTAAATAATCTGCGACATCTCATTTGCATTTTGTGTTTTTCCACTGACATCGGGTCAAGAAGATACATCAGAGAAAAAGGTTTTAAAAAAAATGGAGTGTAATCGGAGAATAACGAAAAGTTCTGCATCTTTCTAAGACGTCATTTCATTTTCAAGATCACTGCTTGCTGTCACTGAATGTGAATATTCTTGTGTCTCTTCCAAGTCTGAAAACTGGTCCTGCTGATAGAGCTGGAGTTTGTTACAATGTATCTTATTGGGCAATCCTTTGTGAGAAGACTTCTGTCCTGAACTTCAGGTTGGTTGTTGGGTTTACGCGCTGCGCGTTTTCCGATTCCCTATCCACGGCGGGAACGCCCCACATTTTGCTGTGGATTCGTAGGCCAGTTCAGCAGTGTTTAATAAATACACCGTGTGAGATCCTAAACTTACTCTGATACATTGTAACGAATGGCTTCTTTAGCAGGAGCAGAACAGGTTTTCAGGTTCTAAATACAAACAAGATGTTCACTGAATCAAGCAGAGATCTTAAAAATTATGAGACAGTGAAACACTTATCAGGAACGGCCACCAATATGATGGCAGATCACTAATTATACTGGCTGGGGACTCTTCTTTCTGTTTCTATACTTCCGCGCGTTTCGAGTTGCCCTTCCGTAGCTGTGAATGTGTAGCTGCTCATCACTTGGCGTCGCTGCTGAAATGTCCGTTGTATATATTCATCAGCGACGCATTTCGTCAGCCACAAATGCATCAAATTCACTGTGGTTCAGTAGACATACAGTGGGGTCTGGGTGGTTGTCACGGCTGAGGATGGGGAAAACCCTCAGCCGTGCGCTGCCAAAAGATGTTACACGCTGCTTGACCAGGACGACAGTATTAGGGAGCAGGTCACCTCCTATTGCGTCCCTAAACTGACCCTGACTTCTATCCATATGAGTCAACCCTGAAGGTGGGAGGACTCATACACCGTATGCCTTGGGGTCCCTACTAGCCCTCAAGATTGCCCTGGAACAAGGAGCAGGGTAAGACGACCTGTTCCTTCTGGACACGAAGGAACAGGAGTCTCACTGGCCAAGCTGCAGGGAAAGGAACATAAACAGCCTATGGATATGGCAGGAGACTGAAAAGCACTTCCACACCTACCTGCCACAGACACTCAGACTGGATCCCGTGCAAGACAGCAAGTGTCCACACCCAAACACAAATGGACACAGCACACACACAAACACACAGGAAGCCAGATCCATAGGTGTATAACATAACAAAGGAAAACATCAAATGGACATCAACATAAACTTAAGAGTCACAGTTAGATTATGACCACAAGGGTGGCCCCCACTGGCAGATGGAGTTCACAGGAGGCTGCTCCAGATAAGCATGGCTGAAGCAACCCACTGAGACATGCCAAACACAGAGGCTTTATAGGCCTAAGTGGC
The DNA here is from genome assembly GCF_014858855.1 of Bufo gargarizans. NCBI lineage: Eukaryota > Metazoa > Chordata > Amphibia > Anura > Bufonidae > Bufo > Bufo gargarizans. The sequence goes on along the minus strand of NW_025334609.1, from coordinate 101,144 downwards.
CACACCCACACTCAGTGTCTCACACACACAGAAAGGGAGTTAACCCTTCCACCACCAGGGAAGGGAAAACACCACTTAAAGGGGAAGTGCACACAATAACATCAAACCAAGTGCACACAAACACACATACCAAATGGAACCGCATGCACAACATAGCAAGCTGCCACGATACAGCACCGACTGCTATGCTGCCACATACATACTGTTGCCAGCGGCAACCACAGGTGAGGCAAATACCACAGCCCTCACCTGTGATTGACAACCAAACCAAAACCGCTGACAACCGCATGCGGTTCCTGAGTCACGACCATGACCATGGCCGTGACAGTGGTGCTACCATAACACGGACCCTAATATTCAGCCAAGTCCGTAGGAAAACTGTCCGTAGACTAAAACTGGTCATTGCCCCATGGGGAGGCAGGCACAGAATATCTATGGGAAATAAGGTGGTGAGATGTAACATAGTAACGTATTTTGTAAAGCTGAGAAAAGGCGTCCGTCCGGTTACCACAAAACACGAGGTAGAAGCCAATTTTTTACATCTTAGGGGAATCTATTATCTGACTACGTAATATAACCTGCATGTCGCATCATGTTTTTTTCTCGTGCAGTCTACATTGTGGCCCTTTCAAGGAAAATTCTTTACCTTTTGTGTCACCTCTATCTCCTCAAAGATTGTAAGCTCTTGCGAGTAGGGCCTTCCTCGGAGCCTGAGGAAAGTGACCGACCATCAGCGAAATGCCTAGCCCCTGTTTTTATGAAAGGCTACTTTCACACTTGCGGCAGTGTGTTCCGGCGGGCAGTTCCGTTGTCGGAACTGCCCGCCGGATCCGCCGATCTGCTGCTGACTGTAAGCATTTGTGAGACTGATCCGGATGCCAGCTAGATACAACTTTAAGTCCTCAGGACGGCAATACAATTAAATCTAATGCATTGGAAGAGCTGAAGGACCTGTGATGACATCACAGATCATGTGACCAGTAAAACAGGCAGTGGTTGAGAAGGACCTGCGAGGATGTCACCATCATGTGACCGGTGCAGGAGAGGAGGGCAGTGAAGAGGAGAAGAAGCTGTGGTGATGTCTGCTACATGAGGAGAGGTAAGTGAAGGGAGAGGCAGAGCACTGCTGGGAGTTGTGGTTATTTAACTAGGACTGTATGTTAGGGCTGAAGGGAGGGATGTTATTTATATAGGACTGTATGTTGATGGTGGCTGGGGAGTAGGTTATGTTATTTACATGGGACTGAATGTTGAAGGTGGCTGGGGAGGAGGTGATGTTATTTACATGGGACTGTATTTTGGAGGGGGCTGTAGATAGAGAGGGATGTTATTTACATGGGACTGTATATTGGAGGGGGCTGGAGAGATGGTGTGATGTTATTTACATGGGACTGTATTTTGGAGGGGGCTGTAGATAGAGAGGGATGTTATTTACATGGGACTGTATATTGGAGGGGGCTGGGAAGATGGTGTGATGTTATTTACATGGGACTGTATTTTGGCGGGGGCTGTAGATAGAGAGGGATGTTATTTACATGGGACTGTATATTGGAGGGGGCTGGGAAGATGGTGTGATGTTATTTACATGGGACTCTATGGCGAAGGGAGGGAAATAGTGTTACTTACATAGGACTGTATGGTGGAGGTAAGAATATAACTACAGGGGGCATTATAGGCGTTACCTATACAAATATATAAATGGGCCATACAAAAAATATCGTGAAAAACTTCCATGTAAAATCCCCTCAAAAGACAAGGTGGCACTGCCTCCGACTGGAGAAGAAGTTCAGTCTCCAGAAGCGTCAAAGCTTCTTTACTGTAAGAGCGGTGAATCTGTGGAATAGACTCCTCCGGACGTGGTCACAGCAGGAACAGTGGACAATTTGAAAGTAAATTACATTAATGCTTATGAAAACGTGTAGAAATCTGAGTCTTGCTTCCTTCTGGGATTCGCGTCCCCACCGATCCCTTGGTTGAACTTGATGAACGTATGTCTTTTTTCAACCGTATTAACTATGTAACTATAGGCCTTCTTATTACTACTGGGGGCTCTATAGGAGGGACTTATAGATCGCTTTATTACTACTGAGGGGTCTGTAGAGAGCTTTATTACCACTGGGGGAACAATAGGGGGTCCTATTACTACTGAGGGGTCTGTAGAGAGCTTTATTACCACAGGGGGAACAATAGATCGCCTTATTACTACTGGGGGGTCTATAGGAGGGACTTATAGATCGCTTTATTACCACTGGGGGAACAATAGGGGGTCTTATTTCTACTGGGGGGCTCTGTGAGGGTATTATTAATACTGGAGGGCTCTTCTACTAATGGAGGCACTCTTGGGGAGCATTATCACTGTTGGGGGCACTGTAGGGGGCAGTATTACTAATGAAGGCATTATAGAAGGGTATTACTATCGGTGGGACTATGAGTACTATTACTATGGGGGGGCACTGATATTTCTTCAGGATAGTATTTGGGGGTATTGTGGGGGCTCCAGGTTGGGGGATGATGATAGAAATGTGAGGAAGCTAAGATGTCTGTGTGTCACACTCTGCAGAGATGAGGCGGCTGAGAGAAGTCCAGTGTCACAGATGTAGAAGGGGAGAACACCAAAAGACAATCAAGAAGGAAGGGGAAAGACACTAGGCCTCACCGCTAGGAAAGGAAAAGGGTCACCACCTATAAAACCCTGCTCCTGGCCCTAACTCCTATCCGTATAGGCACCTCTCGATGGTAGAGATACCCATACACGGGAACCTAGAAAACCCTGGTGACCCTCAGATGCCCTCAAGATAATGACAGGGCAGAGACCACCTGTTCCTTCCCTGGTGAAGGAACTAGCGTCTCACTGAGGCCTAGTAAACAACCGGGGGGGGGATACAAAACACGACAAGCGGAACACTTAACTTCAGAGGATGAAGGATGAAGGATGAACAGGACTTCAACACGAACCACACTCCAGCTCTTCCAAGACAAAATGAAGCTATCCCAAGCAAGGAGTGATGGGAAAAGTCAGACTAAATAGGGCGAGGTAAAGGTCACCTGATCCACACCTGAACAGGAGGTGTGGAGATACCAGCAACACACAGACAAAGTGAAACCATAAGAGGCTGTCAGATCACTAATGTGCAGACAATCTTTCAGACCTGAGACCCGTCACAGATGTGACATCCGGCCCAAATGGAGAAGATGATGACAGAGAAGATCTACATTTGAGGAGACGTCACCTGGAGGCCCTGGATGTGACAGGTATGTTCTTCTGTATAGCAAGTACAGGAAAGTGCGGGGAGAGGGTCGATTTAGAGAACTGGGCCATATTCATTGGGGCTTAGATCTTTTGAGACCCTAGCAACGCCCCTGGCTTAGGCGCAACCCTGTGAATATCCTTGTGTCCCAGCCAGAGCCCTGAACCCAATAGAACATCTCAGGAGGACCTGAAAATGGCTGTCCACCGATGGCCCCCATCCAACCTGACAGAGCTGGAGAGGATCTGCAGAGAAGAATGGCAAATCCCCAAATCCAGGTGTGAAAACCTTGTGGCATCATCTCCAAGAAGACAGGAGGCTGGAATCACCAAAGGGGCTTCAACTAAGTCCTGAGTAAAGGGGCTGAAGACTTAGGTCAATGCAACATCTTAGTTTTTCCTTTTCAGTAAATTAGCAGAGAATTTAAACATTCAGTTGAAGGCCTGTGTGGTCCGAGCTACTGTAGAGCAAATTGCTGACAACTTTACTGCTAGCGATGACAGAAAGGTGTCAGGACATCACTGTTTGCTGTGTAGCGGCTTCATCCATAATTCTGCAGGTTTCCAGTTCAATTTCAAGCAAACACAGAATTCTTTTGTAACTTTGGATGTGATTAGAGAACAAATTATTCACTTACTGCTTTCCTTAACCAGGAGCATTAAAAGTATTATTGCCATCGCTAGTGGTCTGCAGTGTGCTGGTCTCCATGTGGAACTACAACACCCAGCATTGCCTAACAACTGCAGGCTTCATACTTCTAATCCTGAGACTGCAGCAACTTTCCTATTAACCAAGGTTTTCATTAGGATGAACATAAACCATGGTTAAAGAGGCATCCTGACAACCTGATAAAGACGACCCCGAGCTGAACCTAAAGTGACACCACAAATTTTCCAATCTTGATGCAGAGGTCACAACGTGTCCCCCCCTCCCCCACCATCCCCGGCCTCATCCATTGTCTCCAGAAAAATACTGAGAATTATTCTGCAGGACGTGGACGGGAGGAGCTGACATTTATGGATTTTAGTATCATGCATTTAGTGCGGACAGTTCTGGGGAAATTATTCTAATCACAGCCAAAAAGAACGAAAAATCCCCAAAACAATAAAATTTAGCACCCCCCCCCCATACCAGTTTTTGGACATAAAAAGTCACAAACCTTGTGTTTGCAACTTCTTACACGCCATTGTGCTGAAAATTAGGCGCAAGTGGCATTTCTATGCCACTACTGCCACTTTCCTGAGAAGCAATGGAGGAGTCGGGGCCCTTGGGCACAAAATATTTACAGCACCTTGAAAAAGTATTCATACCCCTTGAACTTTTTCACGTTTTCAAGTTACACCCACAAATATATTTTATTGGAATTTTATGTGATAGACCAACACAAAGTATCAAGTATGTGTGAAGTGAAAGTAAAATGATACACGTTTTTTCAACATTTTTAATAATTATAAATCTTAAAATTGTCGTGCATTAGTATTCAGCCCCCCAGAGTCAATACTTTGTAGGACCACCTTTCTGCAATTACAGCTGCAAGTCTTTTGGCATATGGCTCTACCAGTTTTGTAAAACTACAACTCCCACCATGCCCTGCTCTAGGCTGTCCAGGCATGCTGGGAGTTGTAGTTTTGCAACAGCTTGAGGGACACAGGTTGGGCATCCCTGTTCTAAACCATTCCATTGTAGCTCTGGCTGGATGTTGAGGGTTGTTGTCCTTCTGGAGGGTGAACCTCCACCCCATTCTCAAGTCTTTTACAGCCTCTACCAGGTTTTCCTCCAGGATTGCCCTGTATTTAGCTCCATCCATCTTCCCGTCACCTCTGACCGGCTTCCCTGTCCCTGCTGAAGAAAAGCCTCCCCCCGGCATGATGCTGCCACCACCATGTTTTACAGCGGAGATGGTGTGTGAGGGTGATGTGCAGGGTTAGTTTTCCACCACACACCGCGTTTTGCATTAAAGAGGACCTTTCATGTTTTTTTTTAATGCTAGATAAATACCTTTACTTGCGGGGTACACCCTGCTGATTCTGCCACCCTGCCTTTTTTTTTTATATCGCTCCTACGCCCGCTGTGCCCCCCGGCAGTTTTCCTGCTCGGTATGTTAATCCTGAGCATCGGTACAGGGAGGAGACCCCAGGGTTTCTCAGTGGGCGTCTCCTTCTCCCTGGCTGTGCCGCGATCCAATCACAGCGGAGAGCGTCACAGCCAGGGAGAAGGAGACACTCACTGAGAAACCCTGGGGTCTCCTCCTCCCTGTACCGATGCTCAGGATTAACATACTGAGCGGGAAAACTACAGGGGGGCGTACAAGCGATATTTAAAAAAAACAAAAACAGGCAGCATTATGGCTTGCTTTCAAATATGGCCTCCTTCTTGCCACTCTTCCATAAAGTCCAGATTTGTGGAGGACACGACTAATGGTTGTCCTGTGGACAGATTCTCCCACCTGAGCTGTGGATCTCTGCAGCTCCTCCACAGTGACCATCGGCCTCATGGCTGCTTCTCTGATTAGTTCTCCCTTTGCCCGGGCTGTCAGTTTAGGTGGACGGCCATGTCTTGGTAGGTTTTCAGTTGTGCCATACTCCTCCTGTTTTTGGATAATGGATTGAACAGTGCTGTCTGAGATGGTCACACCGGATTGTATTTCGGGGTATCGGAGCACAGGGGGCTGAATACAAATCCATGTCACACTTTTCAGATTTTTATTTATTAAACATTTTGAAAACCATGTATCATTTTCTTTTCACTTCATACACACTTGCTACTTTGTGTTGGTCGATCACATAAAATCACAATAAAATACATTTAAGTTAGGGCTCATTCACACCGATGTATGAACGGATCCGCACCCGTTCTGCAATTTTGCAGATGGTCTGAGGATCCATTCAATTCTATGGGCCCTCAAAAGATGCGGGCAGCACACCGTGTGCTGTCTGCATCCGTTATTCCGTACCGCAGCTCCGCAGAAAAGATAGAAGATGTCCTATTCTTGTTCGCGGACAAGAATAGGCATCTTCTTTTATGGTTGTGGCCACATTGCGGAATGCATACTCCGTGTTTTGCGGCTCTGCAAAGCACTACGGCTTTCTGAATAGGCTCTTAGTGCGTGTAACGTGAAAAAATGTGGAAAAGTTCAAGGGGTATTAATACTTTTTAACTGTATCTTCTTTGACACCAGTTAACTCCGAGCTGCTGTAGATTTAATATTAATCTTTATTTATATAGCATCAATATATTCTGCAGCACTTTACAATCGTCTCCCTTTAAGTGCACGGCCTGCCGGAGGATGCACCTAGTTTATGACCTTTATGATAAATCTCACAATCCTGGGAAAAGATAATAGATTAGATAGAATAGGGAATGTTACTTGAAGCTCCAGAACAAGTGCAGAATCTCGGACCCTGACGTGTCCTTCGCCTCCTATCGTGTATTAGTGGTGTGTTGTGTATGTGTCGCAGGTATGTGGCGGTATACAGGTGCCTTATATTTCACTGTATTTGTAGACTGCACTTTTCAATCTAGTTTCGTCACTGCTCTGCCTCTGTGTTAGTCTTAACTGCATTTCTAGCATTCTATTTACAAAACCAGTAACCTTCCCTTAACATCATTTCTGCTTTCCCTTCCCAAGCACACAGTTACCGTCAGTCAATGGGCGTCGTCCGCCGCTGTATATGTCGGCGATGCGTTCAGTATCTGTGAGCAACGAAAAGAAATAATTCACAATCTAAGGTCCTCGTTCACACAGGACAGTCCTGCCATTTTAACCCCTCGTTACACATTTCCCTCTCTTTTTTGTGGCAGTTTTGCTCAGGGCTGCTTTCACGTGTAGTGTTTATTTTATTTTTTTGCAGTAAAATCGCCAGCTCCAGATGTTTTGCTGTAGATCTGTAGGAAATATGAAATGGGACACACAGGTGATTTTTTTGCTACCGAAAAAAGCAAAACCACAAAGGGGTAAAAAAATAAAAATAAAATAAAAAAACAACATGCAAGCAGTTCAGTGGTAAAAAAAACAACCAAAACCCTCCAGGGCATCATAATAGGAACAGGAAAAAAAAGACAAACAACTGAAATAGACGAGCGGCGCCCGCTATCATTTTCCACTTACTTTCTGGGGAGATTTTAGCTGTTTTCTTCTAAGCCAAGCAAAAAAAGGATCAGAAAGTCCTTGTGTCCCCACTGAAGGGGTTAATGACACTGAGGTAGAGGGGTCCCCTTGTCCCCCTGGGTTGGGGAAACTTGATGCAGAAGCCATTGATTGCAGCCTGTGACCACCCCCTTCCTCCTGTGCTGGGGGAGGGAGGCTTTAATAATGGTGTAAACTGATGCCCAGTCTCTCCAGAGCAGCGCTCACTGCACACAGGCAGGATGGCTCTGCTGGGGGGGAGGCAGCTGCTGCAGATGGAAGTTGTGGGGCTCTGCAGGAGGGGGGTGCATAGGTCCCCCAATCTCTGGGGCGCAGGGCAGGCTGTCAGGGAGATGGCGGAGGGGGTGAGGAGTCTGAAGGAGATGCCAGGACCCAGCACCATCACCAACCTGGTGGAGTTCTTCTGGAGAGACGGGTTCAGCCGCATCCATGAGATCCAGGTAAGGGGGCTGGGGGGTGATGCTGATTACTGGGGGTATGACAGATTACTGGGAGAGTAGCACACTGATTACTGTAGGGGGGGGGGGGGGGGTGGTAACACTCTGATTACTGTAGGGGGGGGTGGTAACACTCTGATTACTGGGGGGGGGGGGGGGTAGTACTCTGATTACTGGGGGGGTAGTACTCTGATTACTGGGGGGGGGGTGACTGATTACTGGGGGGGTAGTACTCTGATTACTGGGGGGGGGGGTGACTGATTACTGGGGGGGTAGTACTCTGATTACTGGGGGGGGGGGTGACTGATTACTGGGGGGGTAGTACTCTGATTACTGGGGGGGGTGACTGATTACTGGGGGATAGCACTCTGATTACTGGGGGGATAGCACTCTGATTACTGGGGGATAGCACTCTGATTACTGGGGGGATAGCACTCTGATTACTGGGGGGTAGCACTCTGATTACTGGGGGGGGGGGGGGGTGTGACTGATTGCTGGAGGGTAGCACTCTGGTTATTGTGGGGGGGAGGGGGGGGGTGGTATGTAACTGATTACTGGCTCCTCATAGATCTGTTATAATTTATTTTGGGGGGAACTTGATATACTTCTATGGGGGGGGGGGGGGATTTTTGGGTTGTATTTTGGGGGTTCTTCTCCTGGAGTTGGGGCATTATGCATTGATTGTATTTTGGTGGGGGGCTTATAGTAATGTTATACTGTGATTTTTAGGGCTTTATATTTGGGGTGTCTTATGGGGGGGCATCATCAGGTGTCATGGGGATTGAAGGGTTAATGATTTGTGAGCAGGAGTCCTGGTGTCTGAAGGTGCTGTGCTTTTCGGGGCTGTAGGGGTTAAATCTTGTAATTAAGCAGCGTTAACTCTCTCCTCTCCGGGTCCCACGTGTTCTGATTTCCAGTTATACAACCAGGGGCGTGGCTTCCATATCTGCTGTCAGCAAGCCCCGCCCACTCATGTGCAGACTAGAAGTGGGCGTGGCCGCCGAGTTTTTACATAGAGCTAAACATTGTAGCGCAGCTAAACATTGTAGCGTGCAGACCCGATCACGTGTGAGGGCTGAGATACCCTGGCCGTATCACAGGCTTAGATACAGTGGAAAGGGTCACATGACAGGCTTAGATACAGTGGAAAGAGTCACATGTCAGGCTTGGATACACAGACTCGGCAGACAGTATGGCACATTATAGGATTAGATACATGAGAGGGGAGAGGGGGAGAATCTAATCTAATCCTATAGATACACAGCTAGGATAGGCTTGGATACACGGCTCAGTGGATGGGGTTACACAGGACAGGCTTAGCTACACGGCTCAGCCGACAGTATCCCACAGGACCGGCTTAGATACACGGCTCAGCAGATGGGGTTACACAGGACAGGCTTAGATACACGGCTCAGCAGATGGGGTTACACAGGACAGGCTTAGATACACGGCTCAGCAGACGGGGTTACACAGGACCGGCTTAGATACACAGCTCAGCAGACAGTATCCCACAGGACAGGCTTGGGTACACGGCTCGGCAGACAGTACCCCACAGGACAGGCTTGGGTACACGGCTCGGCAGACAGTACCCCACAGGACAGGCTTGGGTACACGGCTCGGCAGACAGTACCCCACAGGACAGGCTTGGGTACACGGCTCGGCAGACAGTACCCCACAGGACAGGCTTGGGTACACGGCTCGGCAGACAGTACCCCACAGGACAGGCTTGGGTACACGGCTCGGCAGACAGTACCCCACAGGACAGGCTTGGGTACACGGCTCGGCAGCACGCTGTCTTTGTGACTGGTCCTTTGTTCTTCCCTGTCCTGCAGACAGGTGTTTAGTATTTAGTCGCCGCTCTCGGGGTAATCTGAGCCGCCATGGCTCCCTGCACATTCATCAGGGACCTGGATTAGGGCAGACGGATGATGGGTGTGGTGGTGCTGGGGAGCACTGTCGTTGCTCTTAGGTGTGTTCTTCACATTTCAAATGCCACAAAGTTTTTCTGAAGTGTTTTTTTTAATTTTTTTAATCACATTATTTTTTTTCTTGTTTTGCCTTTTTCAGCCCCCCCCCCCCATCTATAAACAAAAGTCTATTAGAAACTTTTCACTGTACAATTATTCTGCGTAATTTTTTGGACAATCCCTTTAATTCCTGGAGAGTTTGCTCCGTTGATTCTGGCGGCGGGATCCTCCTCTAGTCACACCTCATGCAGCTTGCTTTCGGCTGGCGGTTCTTGCTGGTTCTTCGCTGTATTTACAGAGCGCCTTTATTTTGGCGCTCTCCTATCTAGCGTTCGGATTTCCTGGGCCTCTTGCCAAGCAGCTGCCTCGCTGAAATCTCCTCACGATTCCCCTTGAGAAATGGGCAAATTGCATTCCTAAGTTATACGGAAAAATCCTCCCTCCTGAGTTTGACGTGTTCTCCTCGCACCTTATCCCGCAACTTCTGGTCACCTATGGGCATGGCCGCTACTATAGAGCTCGGTGGGGTTGTCGCCCAGCCTTCCACATGTTCATTCTGCATGGTTATAATCCTGCTTTGTCTGTGTCAGTCCTCACTGCACTTCTAGCATTCTATTCACAAAAACAGAAAAAAACATAATACAACTTACAATTTCTTCTTTGGAATTTTATAAGATGAACAAAGCAGCATAATGACAGTTTCTGCCTCCACCTTGGAAAAAATGACTCTGCAAACCAGAGAGCAGCTTTTTTTTTTTTTTTTTTTCCATCCCTTTTCTTTTTGCCGTTACAGAAATAACCCTAACCCAGCTTTTTCCATCCCACACTCCTTTTCCCACCCAACCTCCCGGCTCCTCTTCCACCTGTGGCTTCCCAGTTGCAGCTGCAACAGGCATCATATTTGGCTCCTACTACAGAGGGAGAGCTCCTCCTGGTGGACAGTAGAGGGGACTGCGCCCTGGTTTTGGGAATCTCCACAGATGACATGCAGGGAATTATGATGCAAGAAATCTGAAAAATATTGAATGGATCGGATGGTGACGAGTTCAGGGAAGCTTATTGTGAACTGTGGTCTGTGTGTAATAATCAACAAAACATTCTGCTTCTTCATAATTTCTCATGGTTTTCAAGATCTCTGCTTGCTGCCATTCAAGAAGAATCTTCATTGTTTACTTCTGGTGGATGACCATCAGTACTGATCATGGAATGGACACACGAGTGCACAGCTCTAAGGACTGTAACAAGCCCTGCACCTCTGAGTCCTTTTTGCTTGCAAAGTTTTTTTTTTTTTTCTTAAAGGGGAACTCCAGTGGTAACAATAGTTTTCTATGTGAATTCTCTTTGATGTTGCTCCTCTAGGTCTCTGCAAAATAAAATATCAGGCAGAATGTTCCTTGATCATTGCCTGACCACTCAGGAATGCCTTGGGTGAGAACTGTGGAACCTCTTAGCCAGGGGTGCACCACCAATGAGGCCAGGTGAGGCAGCACCAGGTAGGGGGGCAGCGGGAGGGCCATGGGGGGGAAAAAGGGGCTAGGTTAACAAATTGGCATGGGGAGGGTGGTGCCTTTCAGTTTTTGCCTCAGGCAGCAGAAAGGCTAGGTGCACCCCAGTGTAGTCCGCTGTTGTCGCCATATCTCTTCCACACGGCTGTGAGTTTCCTTTAGGTGATCCACGATTCTTGCCAACCAGTTATATTAACCCTCCCTTCAGTGAGGGGAAGTTCACTCATTGCCTGCGACATGCTGCACGGAGCACAGCCGGCCGCCTCTCCTGGGCCTTAGACCTTAGGACATCATGGAAATGTACTTACCTGCAGATAGTGGTTTCTACAGTCAAGGTGGTGGACGGAGCTGGAGTAGTCTCTTCTAAAAATTAGTTTAGTGGTGGTTGTGGTGGGAGCGAGGATGACTTATATCGTTACATTCTAAATGTGAGAAGTGACACAACCCGGCTATACAATAAATTCTCCTTCCATTTCTAGCGAAAGCACATCCGTGAATATGGCCGAATCTTCAAGTCGCACTTTGGTCCTCAGTTTGTGGTGTCGATTGCAGACAGAGACATGGTTGCTCAGGTTCTACGGGCCGAAAGAGACGCTCCTCAGAGAGCCAACATGGAGTCCTGGCAAGAATATAGGGACATGAGAGGACGATCCACCGGTCTTATATCTGCGTGAGTAGTAATCGTCCCCTGTAGGGTCATGATTAAAGGAGGCTTCTGAAGATGTTTAACTTATACCAGCTGCACATATATAATTATATACAGGAGATGCCCAGGTTATACCAGCTGTACATATATACAGGAGATGCCCAGGTTATACCAGCATGGTCCATATCACTATATACAAGAAGATGTATAACTTATACCAGCTGTACATATATAATTATATACAGGAGATGCCCAGGTTATACCAGCATGCTCCATATCACTATATACAAGAAGATGTATAACTTATACCAGCTGTACATATATAATTATATACAGGAGATGCCCAGGTTATACCAGCTGTACATATATAATTATATACAGGAGATGCCCAGGTTATACCAGCATGGTCCATGTCCATTATTCTTGGCTCCTGTCTCCTCCGCAGGGAAGGTAAGAAGTGGCTCGCCATGCGCAGCGTTCTACGTCAGAAAATCCTGAAGCCCAGAGACGTGGCCGTATATTCCGGGGAAATCAATGAAGTGGTCCACGACTTAATCAAGAGGATCCACTTCCTACGATCTCAAGAAGATGATGGTGAAACTGTGACCAACGTCAATGACCTCTACTTCAAATACTCTATGGAAGGTAGATCATCCTCGGCCTTGTCGGTCCTCATAGGAATTTTGATTAACTCTTATATACCAAAAACATATTTATTTTAAAAAAAAATTTTTTTTTTCTCTTATCTGTTCCGCCGTGTGCCCGGTTTCCTCCAGCTGTGGCCACCATATTGTACGAGTGCCGGCTCGGCTGCCTGAATCAGCACGTTCCCAAGCAGACCCTGGAGTACATCGAAGCCCTGGAGCTCATGTTCAGCATGTTTAAGACCACGATGTACGCCGGCGCCATACCTAAGTGGTTGCGTCCATTCATCCCCAAACCCTGGGAGGAGTTCTGTCGCTCCTGGGACGGCCTCTTCAGATTTAGTAAGGATCGAACCTTATTATAGCAGATTTTTTATTTATTTATTTTTTACCTGTTTTTTTGAATATTTATTTTTTATTTTTATTAATGTGTAGGTCAGATCCACGTGGATAACAAGCTGAGGGAGATTGAATCCCAGCTCGAGAAGGGGGAGGAGGTTAAAGGGGGGCTCCTGACGTCACTACTGATCAGTAAGGAGCTATCTGTGGAGGAGCTCTACGCCAACATGACCGAGATGCTCCTTGCTGGAGTCGATACGGTAAACAGGGCTTCAGCGGGGCGACGTATTGTGTGGGGGAGGGGTGGGTCATAGGGTGATAACGGTTAACCACTTACCCCCTGATGTCCCCTTCTTCAGACCTCATTTACACTCTCTTGGGCGACCTACCTACTGGCCAAAAACCCTAGTGTCCAGCAGACCGTTTATGATGAAATTGTCCAGAAAGTAGGGAAGGACGTGGTGCCCACCGCAGAGGACGTCCCCAGGGTGCCACTCGTGAGAGCCGTGCTGAAGGAGACCCTCAGGTGAGAGGGTGAATCCCCACCAAGGGAATAGAATATATTGGGGACCTTCACCGCAATATATAAAGTGTGCAGTACCTACCCCTGACTCTGCGGGGCACCAGCATTTTTATGTGTTTACTTTTGCCTGGCTTATATTGGTGCACTGGTCGCTATGGTTCACCTGCCTCATATGCTGGCCATGGACCTAGATTGTCTTGGCTGATTCTGCCTGCCGTGTGTGTGGATTGGGATAAGCGGCATCATGGCAGCCACTTATCTCTATATTGAAATAATATGCACCCTCAGCCAACTGCATGTATTCATGGAGGAGTCCGTTCTGCTGGGCCACCAGATGGTGCAAGAAGATTCTTAAAGGTGCTGGGCTAAGTGTGCAAGTCATCTCCTATAGCAGAATAGGACATAACTGATTGCTGGCGGTCCAACCGCTGGAACCCCCACTGGTGACAGAGAATGAGGGTTACGTTCCCCTGATCTGTTGGAGCGGCAGATCGAGCATGCACCTTACTTCTCTATTCATGGGAATGGAGGGGCAAGGTGCATGCTCGATCTGCCGCTCCAACAGATCAGGGGAACAGGACCCTCGTTCTCAGGATTGGTGGGGTGCCAGCAATCGGAGCCCCAGCGATCACTTATTCCTAACTAGGGGATAGCTTTAAAATTTGGCACAAGCTTTTTAAAGAGGACCTCTTGGGTGGAGAGTTTCTCAGTTTAGTTACTTTTACATTTTTCATTTTTTCTTAGATTATTTCCAGTTTTACCAGGGAATGGCAGAGTGACCCAGGACGATCTGGTGATCGGAGGATATTTGATCCCTAAAGGAGTGAGTTATCATGGGTCGCGTGCTTGCAGGCAAATCCACAACATTTCCTCTAAAGGGGCTCTCCCGATTTTATGTTAATGAAGCTTAATCACTCTATAGGCGAAAGTCCAACAACATTCTTCACTATTTTAAGATATCTGTTTGCTTTCAGTGAATGAGAACACTTCAAATCCACAATGGAGACTCCATTTGTGATTATGCTAATTTCTATTATTTTCTTTTTCAGACTTGGGCTACATTCACACGAACGTGGTGTTCTGCGGATTTGCAAAACACTGATACCGGCCCATGTGCGTTCCGCAATTTGAGGACCGCACATGCCGCCCCCATCATAGAAAATGCCTATTTTTGTCCGCAATTGTGGACCAGAATAGGATATGTTCTATTATTTTTGCTGAGCTGCTGTCCGCATCTTTTGCGGCTCCATAGAAATGAATGGGTCCGCACCCATTCCGCAAAATTGCAGAACTCTAGCGCTCCCTTCAGAATCGTGGCAGCGCAAAGCGATTTCCATTTCAATTAGCAAACCCGAATTGCGTAAATAGCCATTGAGAAAATTCGGGGTGCAATGTTGGTTTGTGAACACCAGATGGCGCATGGAACTACAGTCAGTTAGTTCCCGTGCGCTATACAGTAAATATCAGTTTCGCTGTGCAGATAGGAGTACTGTAGGTGGCGAGGCTTATTCCATTACAGAAGTCCCGCATAAAGTACTGCAAACTGATCGCCAGTTCAAATTTGCCCCATTTTCAGGATTAATTTATGAATAATTAAAACAACCAGAAGCGCTGAATGGAACCATACAGCGCTACAGAAGAACAAGGGCAGACTCCGCCTACTAAACTTAGTGAGCGGAGATACCGGAGGGCATAGCAGGAGAACGGAGCGGCGCCCGGGGATAATAAGTGCAGTGAGATCCCCGGGCGCCGCTCTACATGTCTGTATCGGTGAAAGGTCCTCTTTAAAATATACCGTCGGATTGGAGAAAATTCCGATCAATGGTATATTAATAGGGACTCCTGACTTTACATTGAAAGTCAATGAGGGACGGATCCGTTTCCAATTGCACCATATTGTATCAACGTCAAACGGATCCGTCCCCATTGACTTGCATTGTAATTCAGGACGGATCCGTTTGGCTCTGCACGGCCAGGTGGACACCCGAACGCTGCAAGCTGCATTTTGGTGTCCGCCTGCAGAGCGGAATAGAGGCGGAACAGAGCCAAACTGATGCATTCTGAGCGGATCCTTATCCATTCAGAATGCATTGGGGATGAACGGATCAGTTCGGGGCCGCTTGTGAGAACCTTCAAACGGAACTCGCAAGCGGAACCCCAAACGCAAGCGTGAAAGTAGCCTTAGCCAATCACATTCTGGTTCCCACGGTAATGGGAACCAATCACAGACCGGTTCTCTGGCAATCCAGCTTAATTGGTGATGACAGCTTGTCAAACAATTATGTCATATTGGTTAACAAGGTATTTAACCTTAATTTCCCCCCTCGCCTATGACAGCACCCATGGATAGCATCCGCCCCCTTCCTCAGGACAGGAAACGGGAAGCACAGCCTCTTCAAAAGGGAGGTACAACCCCCATCATGCCAGTTCTGTTTCCTGTCCTAAGGGACAGGGTGGATGCACAGCTGTAAAGAGCAGAGCTGCGGGAGCCCCTTGGTTGATGCCCGTAGGAGGAGGGCCTACCCGAGCGGCGTAAGTCTTCCTCGGAAGCCGCTGCTGAAGTCTGGCCTCTTTGGACTCCCTCTCGTCCGGTCACTCCCCCGTCGGGGCTGCTTCGGTGTCCCTGGCCTGGCGAACCTCTGCGGCCGTGCCGTATGTTCGGCTGCCGCTGGCGTTCGTGCGCGCGACGCGATTATTTCCGGGTAGGTCGGGCCGGCGCTGATGTCATCGATGGGCGCCGGATCTGGGCTTCCGGCTTTTGGCAGTGGGAGGAGGCGGGCCTTGGACCGGAAGGGGAGGGTGCTGGCGCGCGCCCGGCAAGTTCAAAAACCAGCCAGCTCTCACTGCAGGCTGGTGTTTTGGCCTGCAGTGAACTCCATAGATGAGAGCCAGTGGCAGAAAATGGAGCCCACACAGCGCGCAGAACCCACTGAAACCACCAACGAATCCTCGGTACCGGTGGGGGTAAGAGGGGCGAATGCCCTGCATTTTCCATTTATCTCAGTACCTGATGGTTGTCTTTGCTTTATGTGTTTAGACTTCTAAAGAGAGAAGGGGGTCAAGATCCAAGGAGCGGGGCTGTGCTATTTGCAAGAGGAAGCTACCGTCCGGTTGGGGCAAACCTGCATGTCAGGCCTGCGTTGGCAAATTATTGGAGGATGAGGCCCCCTCTCTCTTATCAAGCCTAAAGAGGATTATCAAGGATGAAGTCAGAGAAACAGTTAAAGAATCCTTGAGTAATCTGCTTGAAGATCGCCCTAGTACTTCCGCCGCGGTCTCTATTCCCGCTTCAAGCGATCAGGAGCTGTTATCCGGGTTAGAGGAGGAGGGAGAACTTCCATCCTCGGATCATTCACAGGACGAGCAGCTGGCGGGAAACCCTTGTTCCTCCCAGAGAACATTAATGCTCTAGTTGGGATTGTCAGGGCAACTATGGGGCTTGATGATCAAGCAGAACCCCAGTCTATGAGGGATTCCATGTTCGAAGGCCTAGGTCCTAGAAGATTGAAATGTTTTGATGTGCACGAGAATATAACTTCGGTTATTAAGAATGAATGGAGCAGGCCGGACAGAAAATTTTTCGTGCCTTCTGCCTTAAAGAGGAAGTATCCCTTTGAGGACAAAGCCTCTGCTGATTGGGATAGAGCCCCAAAGTTGGATGCTCCGGTAGCAAAGATCTCTAAGAGGGCAGCCCTCCCGTTTGAAGATGCCGGAACTCTTAAAGATGCTATGGACAGAAGAGCAGAGGTCTATTTAAAAAAGAACTGGGAGGCGACGGCTGGTTCTTTTAGACCCGCTATAGCCGCCACTTCTGTGGCCAGGTCCTTAAAGGTCTGGATGAAGGAGATGGAGGAGCAGATGAAGAAAGGGGCGCCCACGGAACAGCTCCTCTCGTCATTTCCAACTCTGTACAGTGCAATTGACTTCCTGGCGGATGCCTCAGTGGACTCCCTGAAGCTGTCAGCAAGAGCCGCAGCTCTTTCAAATTCCGCCCGTCGGGCGATTTGGCTAAAAGACTGGAAGGGAGATGCGGGGTCGAAGGCAAAATTGTGTGCTATCCCCTGTCAGGGTGAATTTCTCTTCGGGCCCACGTTGGATGATCTGCTGGAGAAGGCCTCTGACAGAAAGAATGGTTTCCCTTCTATTCATCAGCAGCCTCCTAAGAAGCCCTTTCGTTCTCAGTCGGCCAGATTTAACTTTAAGAGAAGAGAAACTCCCAGGCAGTCTGGTAATGCGCCTAGAAGGAGCAAGGGGTTTCTTTTTTCAGGTGGAGAGGCCTCTAAGAAACCTCCGCAATGACGCCAGATGCCCGGTTGGAGGTCGTCTCTCCCTCTTCGCGGATCAATGGCGGAAGATCTCAGACAGCCCCTGGATCCTCTCAATCATTTCACAGGGCTATTGCCTGAACTTCCTGAGAACTCCTCCAGAAAGGTTCGTTTTGACGGACTATCGCTCCAGCCCAGAGAAGCTAGAAGCATTGCGTCTGGAAGTGGCAGATTTACTAGAGAAAAGGGTCCTGCAGGAGGTTCCAGCTCAAGAGAGGGAGAGGGGCTATTATTCGACACTTTTTCTGGTAAAGAAGCCGAATGGCACCTTCCGAACCATAATAAATCTGAAGCTGCTCAACAAATACCTGGTGTACGAGAGGTTTCGTATGGAGACTATCAGTTCCATAATTCCAAATTTATTCCTAGGCTGCTACATGGCGGCCCTGGACCTCAGGGACGCTTATTACCACGTCCCAATCCATCCCAGTCACCAGAAGTACCTGAGAGTAGCAGTTCAGTTCCCGGACAGACTCCTGCACGTTCAGTTTCGGGCCCTGCCGTTTGGGTTGTCTCAGGCACCCAGGCTTTTTACGAAGATTGTAGCAGAGATGATGGCTCATCTGAGGGAGAAGGATCTGATTGTCATCCCCTATCTAGACTATTTCCTCCTTCTCTCTCAGACACCGGGACAATTATCCGAGGGGATTGCCTGGGTCAGGGAGGTGCTGGCAAAGTTGGGTTGGGAGTTAAATCTCCAGAAATCCAATCTCGTACAAAGTCAGATATGCACCTTTCTGGGGCTGCTCCTGGACTCCCAGAAGCAGAGGTGTTTTCTCCCGACACAGAAGGTTTCTCTGTTAGTCTCCAGAGTTCAGGACATTGTGGCTCGCCGTTCTATCTCTCTAAGAGACGCCATGTCAGTTCTGGGCCTAATGACGGCCGCAATCCCGGGGGTGGAATGGGCCCACTTTCACTCGAGGTCTCTTCAGCTGCAGATCCTGGGAGCTTGGGACAAAGATCCCCCTATCCTTGGATTCCCTCTTCTACCTGTCAACTCGTACAATAAAAGATTTAGTGGTGGACAGAACCTTCCAACCTTCAGAGAGGAGTCCCTTGGTCAAGGCAGGATCCCCTCTCTCTGACTACAGACGCAAGTCCTTGGGGGTGGGGAGCTCACACAGAATCTCTACTTCTGCAGGGACAGTGGGATCAGGAGATAGTTCCCAAATCTCACAACTTCAAGGAACTCCTGGCGATCCTCATGGCCTTGAAGAAGTGCCTCCACCTTTTAAAAGGCAGAAATGTCTTAATCTACTCCGACAACATGACGGCAGTAGCCTATATCAATCGTCAGGGGGGGACGAGATCGCTAGATCTAATGTCCCTCACCAGGGAGATTTTCGAGATAGCAGAGGATTTCCTTCCATCGATCAGGGCGGTACACTTAAAAGGAAAGGAGAATGTGAAGGCAGACTTTCTGAGCAGGCATTGTGTTCGGCAGGGGGAATGGTCCCTAGATCAACAAGTCTTCAACGACATCGTGGCTCTCTAGGGTCTCCCGGTGGTGGATCTCTTTGCCACAAGGGGAAACAGAAGAGTGAAGAGGTTCTACTCTCTATCCCCACTAGAACGGCCCACGGCGGTGGATGCTTTGGCGCAGTCATGGAGAGTGGGCCTCCTGTACGCCTTCCCTCCTATAAAGCTACTCCCGAGAGTCCTGAAGAAGATTCGGGAGGAGAAGGCCCTAGTAATTACTATAGCCCCCTTTTGGCCCAGGAGGGTCTGGTTTTCCTGGCTAAGGAGGATGTCGGTAGCAGACCCCTGGGTACTTCCCGTCTTCCCGGGACTACTAGTTCAGGGACCATTACTTCATCCACAGTTGGAGAGCCTGCACTTGACAGCCTGGCTGTTGAGAGGCAGATCCTAGAGATGAAGGGTCTTTCCGGGGAGGTGATAGACACCCTTTTAGCCAGCAGAAAACCTGTTACCTCAAAGATTTATTTGAAGGTTTGGAGGGCCTTCCTTCGATTTGCAAACAGGCCCGTTAATGTCTTGGATCCCCCGGAGTTACCTCTAGTCCTGAGCTTCCTCCAGGAAGGCTGGAATAAAAAGCTGAGGCCCAGTACTTTAAAGGTCCATATCTCTGCCTTAAGTGCTCTCTTTGAATATAGGTTAGCAGACCACCCCTGGATTAAGAGATTTGTAGTTGCAATTTCTAGACTCGCTCCCGTCCAGAAATCCAGAGTTCCCCCCTGGGATTTGAACCTAGTCCTGTCTGCTTTAACCAGAGATCCCTTTGAGCCTATTGAGGACATCTCTATTAAAATCTTAACCTTTTAAATTAGTTTTCTTGCTAGCCATTACTTCTGCTAGAAGAGTGAGTGAGATCTCGGCCCTCTCTATCGAAAAACCATATCTCAATATCTTAGAAGATAGGGTTATTTTATCTCCTGACCCTGCCTTCCTTCCAAAGGTCTCATCATCCTTTCATCGGTCTCAGGATATAGTTTTACCTTCCTTCTGTTCCTCACCCAAGAATCAGAAGGAAAGGGAATTTCATTGCCTCGATGTTAGAAGGTGTCTAATCCAGTACCTTTTGGCCACTCGGGGCTGGAGGTTGTCCTCTAAGCTGGTAGTTTCCTTTCAGGGACAGAAGAAGGGCTCCCCTGCTTCCTCTCAGTCCATAGCCAGGTATATAAAACAAGCCATCTATCTGGCATATTCCTCTAAGGGGGTTCCTCCTCCTGCCGGGTTTGGAGCACACTCAACAAGAGCAGTGTCTACATCCTGGGCAGAAAGAGCTTCCGCTTCTATCGACCAGATTTGCAGAGCAGCTACTTGGAGTTCTGCCCATACCTTCTTTAAGCACTATAGGCTGCAACTTCCTTCACAGGAGGGTTTGGGATTTGGGCGTAAAGTTCTCCAAGCAGTTGTCCCACCCTAGGTTGATCTCGCCTAGATATCCATGGGTGCTGTCATAGGCGAGGGGGGAAATATAGGATTACACTTACCGGTAATCATTTTTCCTTGAGCCTATGACAGCACCCGCCTAATTGCCTCCCCTACAAAAAAAAAAAAAAAAAAAATATAAATATATATATATATATATATATATATATATATATATATATATATATATAATATAAAAAAAATATATATAATATAAAAAAAAAAAAAAAAAGATTTTTAGAATATATAGAGAGATATATGCGTGTGTCTGCACGCAGAGAGGAGCATTTTTGTTCTGTTGTGGTTTTGTGGTGTAGTGTTTTTGTCTCTTTAGTTCTTGGACTAGGACTGGCATGATGGGGGTTGTACCTCCCTTTTTGAAGAGGCTGTGTTTCCTGTCCTGAGGAAGGGGGCGGATGCTATCCATGGGTGCTGTCATAGGCTCAAGGAAAAATGGTTACCGGTAAGTGTAATCCTATATTTCCGTGAGAACCGGCCTGTGATTGGTTCCCATGACCGAGCTATAAAAAGACCTGGCAGTGAAGAAAATGGCAGATTACCGTTATTGGAAGACAGGCTGCCATTTTTTTTATATTAATTAAATACAGTGACATTGCTTTGATTACTGCTTTGCACACTCTTGGCATTCTCTTGATCTAAGGCCCCTTATATATGAACAGCTAGTCCATTGTACAGTAGTTTATTAATTTTTATTTATTTTTAACCCCTCTAGCCCTATTTTTAACCCCTCCAGTCCCTCCTCGCCTGTGTGAAAGGGGCCTTAGATCCTAATGTAGCCATACTGAGAGTGGGGGGTAAAGTGTAAAGTAACACCATATACAGTAATATATTTGTACTGTATGCATTTGTTTTATTTAATTAGGCTATCTTTCTATGCTTATTTTAATTTTATTTTTTTAATCATTAGGAGTATGTTATCTCGCAGTGCTATTTGTTAAATAAACTTAGATGCAAGACCAGCAGAAGGTGTGCGCACCAAAAAGTTTTACTATTAGATAGATAGATAGATAGATAGATGGCTTAATAATATCATACTTGGTTTGGATTGCACCAGTATGATAGTAATAAGCGCTGTAGCCGGGTTATATTACTGCCTGTGTAATTTTAACATATTCTTATATGTACTGAACATATTTTTAAATAAAAAAAATACGTACAGTACAAATGTTTTCTATACCATAGATGTCAATATCCTCTGTAGTAGCATGCCCTTTGTACAGGAGTTTCCTTGGTGAACAATGAATACGAAATTTGGGGGATGGGTGTGCGCATTGTACGGCAACTGGGTTAATGGAAATTCAATGCCACAGTCTTTGTACTCCTTCCTCCTCTTTTCTACCTACCTATCTATGTACATTATACTGTACAAAACACTATCTAATTCACACTTTTCCCACGGTCATGTGAACCAATCACCGTCAAGTTCCCACGCTATTTAGGTTAATTGGTTATATGTTGCCGACCTGCCATAACCAATTAGCCTTAATAGCGTGGGAACTTGACTGTGATTGGTTCACATGACCATGGGAACTCTCATTGGCTGAATCTTCCATATTAATTGAATGGAGCAAATTTTCTTATGAGTTATCATACCGTTATGCAGCAAAAATTTTATTTTATTTATTAAATAAAATTGAACAAAGATTTTTGTGAGAACGCCCCACTGTCCTCTGTTACTATTTTATTGGCTTACTGGCTGAAGTGAAGTGTAGAAGATGCAGTGGGGCACAGGACAGTACAGTAGGGTGCAGTGGGGCACAGGACTTTAAATTTTTTTTTTTTTTTTATGATTTAATGTTGAGGTGCCATCGCCCGACTCCTGTATAGTGTCGGGATGACTATGGGCTGTATCAGGAGCCGGATAGCGATATTAACCCCTTAAGGACTCAGCCCTATTTCACCTTAAGGACTTGGCCATTTTTTGCAAATCTGACCAGTGTCACTTTAAGTGCTCATAACTTTAAAACGCTTTGACTTACCCAGGCCGTTCTGAGATTGTGTGTGTTCTCCCTCCCCCCCCCCCCCCCGTCACATATTGTACTTCATGACACTGCTAAAATTGGGTCAAAAAAGTTAATTTTTGCATAAAAAAATACATTTTTTACCAAATTTTTGAAAAATTAGCAAATTTCAAAGTTTGTTTCTATACTTCTGTAGAACATTGTGATACCCCCAAAAATTGTGATGATTTTACATTCTCCATATGACTACTTCATGTTTGTAGCATTTTGGGAATGATATTTTATTTTTTGGTGATGTTACAAGGCTTAGAAGTTTAGAAGCAAATTTTGAAATTTTATAGAAATCTTCAAAATCCCACTTTTTATGGACCAGTTCAGGTTTGAAGTCATATTGTGAGGCTTAGATAATAGAAACCTCCCATTCTAGAAACTACACCCCTCAAGGTATTCAAAACTGTTTTTTCAAACTTTATTAACTCTTGTGGAAGACCTAAAGGGTTAATAATGGCAGATGGAGAAACAATTTCGAAATTTCTATTTTTGGAAAGTTTTCCAATTATAATCAATTTTTTCCAGGAGTAAAACAAGGGTTAACAGCCAAACAAAACTCAAAATGGGTTGCCCTGATTCTGTAGTTTGCAGAAACACCCCATATGTGGTCGTAAACTACTGTTTGGCTAAACGGCAGGACATAGAAGAAGGGGAACGTCATATGGTTTTTGGAAGGCAGATTTTGCTGGACTGGTTTATTTACACCATGTACCCTTTCAAGCCCCCTGATGCACCCCTAGAGTAGAAACTCCATAAAACTGACCCCATCTAGGAAACTACGGGATAAGGTGGTTGTTGTTTTGGGACTATTTTAGGGGTAAATATGATTTTTGGTTGCTCTATATTACTTTTTTTGAGGCAATGTAACAAAAAAATTAAATTCTAAAATTGTTTCTACATTCGCTATCTAGTTTTGTGGATCACCTAAAGGGTTAACATAGTTTGTAAAGTAACTTTTGAATACCTTGAGGGGTGTAGTTTCTTAGATGGGGTCACTTTTTTGGGAGTTTCTAGTCTAGGCTACATCAGGGGGGGCTTCTAATGGGACATGGTGTAAAAAATCAAAATCTGCCTTGCAGAAACCGTGTGGAGTTCCCTTCGTTCTATGCCGTGCGGCTATATAGCCATTTACGACCACATATGGGGTGTTTCTGCAAACTACAGAATCGGGGCCATAAATATTGAGTTTGGCTGTTAACCCTTGCTTTATTACCGGCAAAAAGGATTCAAATGGAAATTTTGCCTAAAAATTGGTGTTTTGGCACAGTTTTTTTATTTTATATTTTTACCACCGTTCATCCGAGGCGTTTGGTCAAAAGTTATTTTTATAGCGACGACTTTTACGCACGCGGCCCTCCAGATGTTGTAAAACTACAATTCCCACCATGCCCTGCTGATGGCTGTAGGTTGTCTGGGCATGCTGGGAGTTATAGTTTTACAACATCTGGAGGGCCGCAGTTTGAGGATGCCTGCACTAAAACTAATATTTTTTTGGGGAAAGAAAAATTGTTTTCGTGTCTCAAGTCTGAGAGCCATAGTGTTTTATGTTCTCTAGTGAACTGTTGGGTATTATAAAAATGTAGTACTCCATGGAAGTGTGATACTCCCTGAAGCAATCGATAATGCAGAGGCCCGGATGATCGGGGCACGTGTCACATTGAGTTGTGGTGTCCTTCCGTATCCCCCTCTTGTGACACACTCTGCACCTTTTTTTGGGTTCGTCCCTTCTTTCCAGTATGGGGGACCACACCTGGAAAGTGTTGGCCAGGGACGATTCGGGCGCCTCCAGTTCCCGAGGTACTCCGGCCTGCTCTTTCCCGGTCCGAAAAGATCAGGTCTTTGAGGACTGCCTCATAGAATTGGAGGAATGTCCCTGTGCTGCCAGCGCTCCGGGACAGCACAAAAGAGTTGTACAAGGCAACCTGTACCAAGTAGACCGCAACTTTTTTGTACCATGCCCGGGTTTTGCGTATGGCGTTATATGGCGTGAGGACTTGATCAGAGAGATCAACTCCTCCCATATACCGATTGTAGTCGACGATACAATCGGGCTTGAGGACCGTTGCCGCGGTACCTCGCACAGGGACTGGGGTGGTGCTGTTACCGTGGATTGTGGACAGCATAAGGACATCCCTCTTATCCTTATACCTGACCAGCAACAGGTTTCCACTGGTAAGGGCACGGGTCGCACCCCTGGGGATAGGTACCTGGAGGGGGTGGGTAAGGAGGTCGCGTAGATTTCGTGACAGGTTTCCACGTGGATCTGGCGGCAAGGGACCTGAACAAGGGAATGCTGGTATAAAAGTTATCCACGTACAAGTGGTAACCACTATCCAGCAGTGGGTACATAAGGTCCCACACGAGTTTCCTGCTAACACCCAGAGTGGGGGGACATTCTGGCGGCTGAATACGGGAATCTTGCCCCTCGTACACACAAAATTTGTAAGTGTACCCTGAGGTACTCTCACAAATTTTGTATAGCTTCATGCCATACCTCGCCCGCTTTGTGGGAATATATTGGCGGAAACTGAGTCTCCCCTTGAACGCGACGAGAGACTCACTTTTCTCTTCTTTCCCTGCCGAACGGTGCCTCTCCCTCACTGACCCTAACCTACCTGGGTGGCGATGGGTGCAGGAGGGTGATGGATGGCGACTAGGGGGGACACAGGAGCTGGTGCTGCCGGGTGCTCGTGCAGAACAGGAAGAGGAGGGGAGAGAGGAGCGCAGGAAGTTTGAATCTCGCGCCTCTCTCCCCTGCACCAATCAGCACCCTGGACAGCAGTGTTCAGCACCAGGGCCAGCACCGCCTCTCCAAATTTTCGTACTGCGATTGGTAGTGTGTAATTACGCCACCGATCGCAGTCTTTTTCCGGTTCATCGGGTCACAGGACACCCGAATGGACCGGAAACGCAGAAAACCGCAGGTCTGAATTGACCTGCGGTTTTCTGCGATCGCCGATACGGGGGGACCCCCCCCCCCCCGCGTTGTTACGGGATGCCGGCTGAATGGACGCCGGCATCCCGTTGCGATTAACCCCCGCGGCGCCGGAATCCCGATTTAAAGTTAGGGCGTACCGGTATGTCCTGAGTCCTTAAGGACTCGGGGGGGGGGGGGGGGGGGGGGGGGGAAATAGGGCGTATCGGTACGTCCTGAAGGGGTTAACTTTAACTCAACACTGCCATCTACTGGCATTGGTGTGTATTGATGGACTGGAGGAGATAAAATCGTGTTTAGTTAGTAACGAATTGCGAAATAAGGGAGCGGTAGCGATGACACATCTGAAGCCTTACTGACACCCTGGCAGAACCCAGTGGACCCCAGTATAGGTTAGGTTAGTAGAGTCTATCCGTCACGGGTGGTGTCTTATGATGGATTCAGCACTGTGTTGTATTTATTTATTTTATTTTTTGTGCTAAAAAAAGATTTGCATCGCTAGTACTCGCCTCAGCTGAGGGTTTGTTACAATTGTATCCAGTCTAGGCAATGCTCTGTAAACTAAACAGATTCCAGACTGATACATTGTATCCAACTAGCAGCGTCATGCGGCTCCTACTGTGTGTAGTTCAGAGCATTGTCTAGACTGGATACAATGTATCCTGTTATCAGCTGAGAGTTTCGCTATGTACTGGCTCTGAATGTAACCAAGAGTGTTCTCCTTCACTGACAGCAAACGGACATCTTGAAAATTGTGATAGACTATGTGACAGTTGTAAAATGTTGCATTATACAGGTAATTATGTCTTATCTTGTGTTTTACAAAAGAAATGTAGCGGAGTTAAAACAGAGGAAAGTATCTCTGCTTCCCCGTCATTCTAGAGCCCTTTTAGTTAAAGGGAACCTGTCGCCGGGATTTTGTGTATAGAGCTGAGGACATTAATTGCTAAATGGCCGCTAGCACATCCGCAATACCCAGTCCCCATAGCTCTGTGTGCTTTTATTGTGCAAAAAAAACGATTTGATACATATGAAAATTAACCTGAGATGAGTCCTGTGTGAAGGAGCCCAGCACCGCCTGCATCCTCAGACTCTCCTTCTTGCTCCCAGACATCAGAAATCCATAATCTCGCGAGCTAGCGCATGCGCAGTTCGTTCCCTGAGGCTGATGCCAGCACAGGGAAGGAACACTATGAGGACACTGCGCATGCGCTAGCTCGCACATCGTGAGATTACGGCGCTCTAGCTTTCTGACGTCGGGGAGCAAGGAGGAGATTCTGAGGATGCAGGCGGTGCTGGGCTCCTTCACGCTGGACTCATCTCAGGGACAGGACTCGTCTCAGGTTAATTTTGCATATGGATTGGATCAGTTTTTATACACAATAAAAGCACACAGAGCTATGGGGACTGGGAATTGCGGATGTGCTAGCGGCCCTCTAGCAACCCATGTCCTCAACTCTATACACAAAATCCCGTGTGGTGTGGTGTTTTTTTTTTTTTTTTTTTTTTTTTTTTAAGGTGTTATCCCATGATTATTGTGGGAATAAAATATGAAAATCAGATATCTCATAGTACATGACAATCTCTTCCTAAGAAAGCTAGAACCAGCCCTGCACCTCACATGGATCCAGAGATCTCCCCAATCATTGCTCCAGTTGCTCTGATAGATTTATATGAAGCAGGCAACTCCGGCTGAGTGCTGCAGCTCAGGGGGCGTGTCCTCTCTCCTGCAGTTTCTCCCTATCACAGCTCAGGTGGACAGAGAAATAGGAAAAAAAACAAACAGCAGGTGGCGCTGTACAGATAGATTTTATTGCATAGCTCAGTGGCTATAGTAAATTTGAATTACCTGTAATTACAGAAGTTTTCAGATCCGGGTGCCGGTAAGAAAACTGCAGAATATTGTTCATGAGCCAACCCCTTTAAATTATGTGAGGCTGCTGTGCTTGTAGCCAGGATTTTTAGTATCTGTACCTGGGAAAGCTCGGTGACGGTCGTTTGTTTTGCAGCAGTTAGTCATCATGTTGCCATGCAGGAGTTCGGTGACCACTGTAATGGTGGCCTTATGGGTTGTCACTCTGCTTTGCCAGACCAGGAAGTTGACTCTATGGGTGTTGATGTCCTGTGTGTGTCCCCAGACCCAGCTGGCGTTGTGCCACTATTCCACCTCGTATGATGAGGACTGCTTCTCTGCGGCAGAAGAATTCCGGCCCAGTCGCTGGTTGCGGCACGGACACCTGGACAAAGTCGAGAACTTTGGCTCCATTCCATTTGGCTATGGAATCCGCAGCTGCATCGGGAAGAGAATCGCGGAACTGGAGATTCACCTGGCGCTTATACAGGTAGCTGGGGCATGGGAGGAGTGTGCACCTAACCCACCTGCAGCCAATGTGAACAGCCTGCCCCCTGGTGGGGTATTTGCAGAGACGTGGCCATATGTCAAGAGGAGGCGGAAACTGCTGAAAGGATAACCCTGCTGTAGGGCTGCAAAGGATTGTGCATATTACACCCTTTGTGTGCTGGCTGAGCTGGTAATGCAGGTGGTTCCTGGATGCCTTGAAAAGGAACCCCCTCTATTGGCCAGAGCTATGCCCTGCATGAGATGGCACCCAGTGAGTGACATTGGTGGCATGTAATTATTATTTTTCCTGAGGTTTTTAAACTGCGGTTTAATGTCTATTCATCGTAGGGTATTTGGGGAACAGGACCCTCACAATCGGCATGTCTTTATGACCCCGGTTTTATAATAGATATCCAAGCTGATCCGCCATTATACCAGTCACCGGGTCTTGGTGTCTTTGCTGCCAGTCACCACTAGGAGGCGCACACTTCCTGTAGATCTCAATAGGTGAGCTCCCCCTAGTGGTGTCCGCTGGTAACCAGAATTTTATTTTATTATTCTGGGGCTTTGGAGCTCCGACCGCTATAAGAATATTTTTAGAAAATTAACTGGTTGAACATTTTGGACCCAATTAGATTAAAAACCAGATCTACCTAATTTTTCACATTTTCCCACAGCTCCTTCAGAAATTTGAGATCAAGACGTCACCGAAGACTCAAAGTGTCCTTCCAAAAACACACGGACTGCTCTGCCCAGTGGGCGCCATCAATGTATGTTATGTGGACCGTAAGTGACGGAGGTGCGATCTCAAGCCACTGAAGGACTACAACCCCTATTGGGAGAATTTATGAATTCCAGACTTGGGATTTTTAAGCGGCGGAGCGTTTGATGTGAAGGAGATTGTGACAGACGTTCTTTCTTGCACTTTCCTTGTACTGTACGAAGTAACCAAGAAATCTGCCCCAAGACAGGAAATGGAAGGGACGACTTCCCAAATTGCCTCCCCCTAGTTTATTGGGCCCCAGGACATCTTGGCATCATCTGATGTGGCAGATTATGGTACAGAACATTTTGGCATCATTTTAGTTTATAATAGATTTTAATTTTTCTTGGATTTTCCTCTAAATTAAATGTTCTGCAAATTTCTAATAGACTTTGATTTTCAATTCCACACTATTGTCAACATCTCTGCTGTCGGTCATTGAGTAGGAACCTTCTACTTGCACAAACTCCACCCTGCTCACACAGCTGAGGGCTTGTTACAATTGTATCCAGTTTAGTCCAGTGTATCAGTCTGGGGTCCATAGAGGATTTCTGACACTGGATACAATTGGACAAAGCCTCTCGGCTGTGACTAGTATTCAGCCTATGATAAAGTTAATGTTCCATTCAGTGACAGCAAGTGGGCATGGATCTGAAACATGGTTTTATTAGAAAGTTTCACATCTCTTTCATATACAAGAATGAAGCCTTAGCTCTACACGAGCAGAAGACCTGATTCCCTACATTGACTTAGTAACTAGAAATTCTTAAGTCGCCCGTTGTCTCAAGTTATTAATTTCCTATCCAGCCCTTGATACATCGATTTCAATGTCACCTGGATTTACTATAGAATCCTGAGTCAGGAATTTGGGAAAGCTGGGTGTCCTGAATCTGTGGTATCGTGTAGTGTGACCAGTAAATAAATAAATGGGAAGTTCTGCGACTTTTTGATACTTTGTTGCAATTCTTCACATTTTATGAGATCTTGGCTTTCTGACAGGTAATGAAACCATGTATGTTTATTAAACCCCTACAGACCCTATTGCTTCTCACAGCTGAGGGTTTGTCTCAGTTTATACAGTATCGATGTTGTCAGCCTGGAGCGTTTTCTAGATTGGACACAGTTGTGGCAAACGCTGCGAGAAGCTTTACAGTATGTTTGCAAGGAGGATTTTGGACACTGGTTTCAGTGCGTAAAACTGGGCCGAATCTGTGCTGAAACCGTCTCCCATTGTTTTCAGTAGGAGGCCGCGCTGCAGCTCATACGGCCAAGGATTTTCAAAATCACGACAAGACTGTACAGGTCCATTCTTGGCACAGTTACCGCGTGGATCCTCACAAAGCCGCGGCGGGAGCCTGCTCGTGGTTTAGTTCCATTCAATGGGGGGGTGGATGCATGAAAACCCACAACATTCTGCCTTGTGATATGCAGCAGATTTTGCTGTGGACAGAATCCACTGTCTGACCATACCCATAGGTTTCCATTCACTGACAGAAAGCAGAGATCTTGGAAAAGTTAAAGTGGCAGAACTTTTCTTTATAAAAGGACGCGTTATTTACACAAAAATCCTTTAATTGTCCTATGCCATAGACTGATTCCAATGGAGTTGCAGCAGCCTGTGACCACTGGTGCACTCAAATGAGGGAACACAGGACCCCGTATTCTCATGAATAATGGGGGCCCCACTGCCTGACACCCAGCAATCACACAAACATGGATACTTGTTTGTCATGGGACAACTCCTTTAATTCTCTATTCTTGATGTCCTTGCTTTTAATCGGTCCACAAAAGGCCTCGTTCACACGACTGTGTGCTATCCGTTTTTTCCATCGCCTGTTCATTTCTGTGGGTTCATGCACACACCTGTTTCTTCTTCACAGATCCGATCGTCAAATCTCCCCACAGGTCCTAATCCTGTCCATATTTGCAGATTAGCATAGCCCTTTCGAGAGTGAAAAAAATAAAATGGAATGCACATAATTTTCGCTCATTTTCATTTTCACTTTTTTTTTTTTTTTTTTTGCAGACCGACAATTAAAAACTATTTTGTGCATGAGGCCTAATGTTTTACTTCAGTTGCATCCAGAGCAGTATTCACTATTCTGCCGAGATCTGAGAAACCCCTGCTGGTCCAGTGTCTGCACAGAGCTCTGCTGTGTTGCTCTGTGAGAGATGTAGTGTTATGTTTTTTTGTTTTTTAATACAGTAGGAATTAAAAAACGTGTCCCACAATGCACTGCATCTTGTGAATGCAGCTCTGGATGTGACAAGTATATGTATTTCTTAACAAAACTGAGATACAGATGTGGCAAGGCTGAGTTGGGTATTCTGCAGAATATAATATATATTCGCATTTTTTGCCCTATAAGACGCATCTGGGTTTTTAAGGAGAAAAATAAGAAAAAATATATTTTGAAACAAAAGGTGTGCTTTTGGTGGGTTTTGAACTACCGTAATGGTGGTCTGTGGATGGCACTGTTATGGGGGCATCTGTGGATGACACATATATAGCATCTTATGGGACATCCACAGATCCCCCATAACAGTCTCTCTGTGTAGTGAATGGGGGCCGGCATCTGTTTCTGTAATGGCAGCGGGGCCCGCTGCAGTCACTGTATTCCACTACGCCGGGCCCCGCTCTCTGTAGTATACGGTAATCCTATCTAACTTGTGGGTATTGTTAAAGTATTTCAATCATCTTAAATCCAGCGCTGTACTACTTACTACTAACTTCTTGGCAGTCAGGAGGCCGGGCTCGTAGCGTAGCTCACTGCGCCTGCGCCGCCTGCTTCATTCATAAAGTGGGCGGTGTAGTGAGCTACGCTACGAGCGCCTGCCCGGCCTCCTGACTGCCAAGAAGTTAGTAGTACAGCGCTGGATTTAAGAGGATTGAAATACTTTAACAATACCCACAAGTTAGATATGATTACCGTATACTACAGAGAGCGGGGCCCGGTGTAGTGGAATACAGTGACTGCACCGGGCCCCGCTGCCATTACAAAAACAGAGGCCGCCCCCCCCCCCCCCCTCCCTCCCTCTCAGCATATTCACTGGAAGGTCGCAGCATTCGCCCCCCCCCCAAGACACACTATGCGTCTTATAGGGCGAAAAATACGGTATATGTTATATAATTTTTTATTTCATTTTTTACTCTTTTGGGTTTAGATAATGCAGGACTTCTAATAGATGTCGCCTCTGCTACACTTCTAAGCCGGATCTGGCGGTTTTACTGCACCCCTTCTCCTCTAGTATTTTAGTCCGTAAAGTGAGTTGTTACATTTTATTTCCATTGTCACTTTGTATATCTGATTGTTGGGCAGTGAATCTTTTATACTGTACTTGAATCGTGTGCCCGGCAGGCTCCCTGTCCTCCCCATCATGGTTTTGTTTATGTAATTTATGGGGCCAGTATAAGATGGCCATACATAGTAATGTCACCTGGAGCTGACCAGCCGACCATCCAAAGATGACGGGGGAGATGAGGATACGGCTGTTGGACTTCATAGAAACATAGAATGTGTCGGCAGATGCCATCTGCCCAATAATCGTGCCTGATCCTATTGTTCTTGGGGGGGGGAGGGGAGAGAGAGAGACTGAGAGAGAGAGACTGAGAGAGAGAGACTGAGAGAGAGAGACTGAGAGAGAGAGACTGAGAGAGAGAGACTGAGAGAGAGAGACTGAGAGAGAGAGACTGAGAGAGAGAGACTGAGAGAGAGAGACTGAGAGAGAGAGACTGAGAGAGAGAGACTGAGAGAGAGAGACTGAGAGAGAGAGACTGAGAGAGAGAGACTGAGAGAGAGACTGAGAGAGAGAGACTGACTGACTGACTGAGAGACTGACTGACTGAGAGAGAGACTGACTGACTGACTGAGAGAGAGAGAGACTGACTGACTGACTGAGAGAGAGAGAGACTGACTGACTGACTGACTGAGAGAGAGAGACTGACTGACTGAGAGAGAGAGAGAGAGACTGACTGACTGAGAGAGAGAGACTGACTGACTGAGAGAGAGACTGACTGACTGACTGAGAGAGAGACTGACTGACTGAGAGAGAGAGAGACTGACTGACTGACTGACTGAGAGAGAGAGACTGACTGACTGAGAGAGAGAGAGAGACTGACTGACTGAGAGAGAGAGAGAGAGAGACTGACTGAGAGAGAGACTGACTGACTGAGAGAGAGAGAGACTGACTGACTGAGAGAGAGACTGACTGACTGAGAGAGAGAGAGAACTGACTGACTGAGAGAGAGAGAGACTGACTGACTGACTGAGAGAGACTGACTGACTGACTGAGAGAGAGACTGACTGACTGACTGACAGAGAGAGAGAGAGACTGACTGACTGACTGACAGAGAGAGAGAGAGACTGACTGACTGACTGACTGACAGAGAGAGAGAGAGAGACTGACTGACTGAGAGAGAGACTGACTGACTGACTGACTGACTGAGAGAGAGAGACTGACTGACTGAGAGAGAGAGAGAGAGAGACTGACTGACTGAGAGAGAGAGACTGACTGACTGAGAGAGAGACTGACTGACTGAGAGAGAGACTGACTGACTGACTGAGAGAGAGACTGACTGACTGAGAGAGAGAGAGAGGACTGACTGACTGACCTGACTGAGAGAGAGAGAGACTGACTGACTGAGAGAGAGAGAGAGAGACTGACTGAGAGAGAGACTGACTGACTGAGAGAGAGAGAGACTGACTGAGAGAGAGAGAGACTGACTGACTGAGAGAGAGAGAGACTGACTGAACTGAGAGAGAGAGAAGACTGACTGACTGACTGAGAGAGAGACTGACTGACTGACTGAGAGAGAGACTGACTGACTGACTGACAGAGAGAGAGAGAGACTGACTGACTGACTGACTGAGAGAGAGACTGACTGACTGAGAGAGAGACTGACTGACTGACTGAGAGAGAGAGAGACTGACTGACTGAGAGAGAGAGAGACTGACTGACTGACTGAGAGAGAGAGGGAGACTGACTGACTGACTGACTGAGAGAGAGAGCTGACTGACTGAGAGAGAGAGAGAGAGAGACTGGACTGAGAGAGAGAGAGAGCTGACTGAGAGAGAGGACTGACTGACTGAGAGAGAGAGACTGACTGACTGAGAGAGAGAGAGACTGACCTGACTGAGAGAGAGAGAGACTGACTGACTGAGAGAGAGAGAGACTGACTGACTGACTGAGAGAGAGACTGACTGACTGACTGAGAGAGAGACCTGACTGACTGACTGACTACTGACAGAGAGAGAGAGAGACTGACTGACTGACTGACAGAGAGAGAGAGAGAGACTGACTGACTGAGAGAGAGACTGACTGACTGACTGAGAGAGAGAGAGACTGACTGACTGAGAGAGAGAGAGACTGACTGACTGAGAGAGAGAGAGACTGACTGACTGACTGACTGAGAGAGAGAGACTGACTGACTGAGAGAGAGAGAGAGAGAGACTGACTGACTGAGAGAGAGAGAGAGAGACTGACTGACTGAGAGAGAGAGAGAGAGACTGACTGACTGACTGAGAGACTGACTGACTGACTGAGAGAGAGACTGACTGACTGACTGAGAGAGAGACTGACTGACTGACTGAGAGAGAGACTGACTGACTGACTGACTGACTGAGAGAGAGAGACTGACTGACTGAGAGAGAGAGAGAGAGAGACTGACTGACTGACTGACTGACTGAGAGAGAGAGACTGACTGACTGACTGAGAGAGACTGACTGACTGACTGACTGACTGAGAGAGAGAGAGAGAGAGACTGACTGACTGAGAGAGAGAGAGAGAGAGACTGACTGACTGAGAGAGAGACTGACTGACTGAGAGAGAGACTGACTGACTGACTGAGAGAGAGACTGACTGACTGACTGAGAGAGAGACTGACTGACTGAGAGAGAGAGAGACTGACTGACTGACTGACTGAGAGAGAGAGACTGACTGACTGAGAGAGAGAGAGAGACTGACTGACTGAGAGAGAGAGAGAGAGAGACTGACTGAGAGAGAGACTGACAGACTGAGAGAGAGAGAGACTGACTGAGAGAGAGAGAGACTGACTGACTGAGAGAGAGAGACTGACTGACTGAGAGAGAGAGAGACTGACTGACTGACTGAGAGAGAGACTGACTGACTGACTGAGAGAGAGACTGACTGACTGACTGACAGAGAGAGAGAGAGACTGACTGACTGACTGGACTGACTGAGAGAGAGACTGACTGACTGAGAGAGAGACTGACTGACTGAGAGAGAGAGAGACTGACTGACTGACTGAGAGAGAGAGAGACTGACTGACTGACTGACTGAGAGAGAGAGACTGACTGACTGAGAGAGAGAGAGAGAGAGACTGACTGACTGAGAGAGAGAGAGAGAGACTGACTGACTGACTGAGAGACTGACTGACTGAGAGAGAGACTGACTGACTGAGAGAGAGAGACTGACTGACTGACTGAGAGAGAGACTGACTGACTGACGGACTGACTGAGAGAGAGAGACTGACTGACTGAGAGAGAGAGAGAGAGAGACTGACTGACTGACTGACTGAGAGAGAGAGAGAGAGACTGACTGACTGAGAGAGAGAGAGACTGACTGACTGACTGAGAGAGAGAGACTGACTGACCTGAGAGAGAGAGAGAGAGAGACTGACTGACTGACTGAGAGAGAGAGAGAGAGACTGACTGAGAGAGAGAGAGACTGACTGAGAGAGAGAGAGACTGACTGACTGAGAGAGAGAGACTGACTGACTGAGAGAGAGAGAGACTGACTTGACTGAGAGAGAGAGAGAGACTGACTGACTGACTGAGAGAGAGAGACGACTGACTGACTGAGAGAGAGAGAGACTGATGACTGACTGAGAGAGAGAGAGACTGACTGACTGACTGAGAGAGAGAGAGACTGACTGACTGACAGAGAGAGAGAGACTGACTGACTGACAGAGAGAGAGAGACTGACTGACTGACTGAGAGAGAGAGAGACTGACTGACTGACTGAGAGAGAGAGAGACGACTGACTGACTGACAGAGAGAGAGAGAGAGACTGACTGACTGACTGACTGACTGAGAGAGAGAGAGAGACTGACTGACTGACTGAGAGAGAGAGAGACTGACTGACTGACTGACTGACTGAGAGAGAGACTGACTGACTGACTGAGAGAGAGAGAGAGATGACTGACTGACTGAGAGAGAGAGAGACTGACTGACTTGACTGAGAGAGAGAGACTGACTGACTGAGAGAGAGAGACTGACTGACTGACTGAGAGAGAGAGACTGACTGACTGACTGAGAGAGAGAGACTGACTGACTGACTGAGAGAGAGAGAGACTGACTGACTGACTGACAGAGAGAGAGAGAGACTGACTGACTGACTGACAGAGAGAGAGAGAGACTGACTGACTGAGAGAGAGAGAGAGAGACTGACTGACTGACTGAGAGAGAGAGAGAGAGACTGACTGACTGACTGACTGAGAGAGAGACTGACTGACTGACTGACTGACTGAGAGAGAGAGAGAGAGAGACTGACTGACTGACTGACTGAGAGAGAGAGAGACTGACTGACTGACTGAGAGAGAGAGAGACTGACTGACTGCTGCCAGATCCGGGGGGAGGAGGACAGAGGGTTCTTGATGGGTCTGACAGCAGCTTTCTCCTCTCTCCACATTGAGGACACGTGCACACTTGGCTGTCCTGAGCATGCATGTGTATGGAGGGTTGGGAGGAAGGGCTGAAATGCTCATCTGGCAGCAATCTGATCCGTATGGCCGGATTTACAGTTTTCTTTCTATTGTTTGACTTTTATGTAGTTCTTGTTTTTTAGCACCAATACATTTGTAATAAACTATTTATTGGTTTCTGGTTCTTTGGCTTTTATGGCTTTCTTCAGGGTCAGTGCTGGGATATGCATCCTAATAAGTTTACCAACATCCTATACATACAAGGATCTCCATCCGGCAGCGGTCGCCAATCACTATTTCTACACATAGCATGCAGCTCGATGCGGGGAGAACTGAGGCAGAAGATGGCGACCAAGCTGCGGATGAAGGGGTGGGGCGCAAACAGAGGCGCTCACTTTGCTTTGGGCCCTCTTTGCTTTTAGGGGCAAATACAAAAACTATCGCTACATGAGATTGGAAAACAAAAGGAGCTCCATAGTGTGAAGCCTTAAATGGCGCAGACGCATTTGGTGGTAAATTCGCAAAAGGCGTTATGTAAATGTCTGACGCAACTTGGTAAAAAGCTGGATCGGAGGACGCCCCCTGCGGATGGGGGACTGCCGCTCCTTTCCATTCAATCAATGGTTCGACAGGTAATGCAGGTATGTGGTGGTTACTGGGTTAAACGGGGCCCTGCGCCTTTTTGTACAGAAAGATCAGCGCCGGTCACAAATATAGGCTTCAAGAAATCGGGAAACTGACCAGTTGACTAATGGCAAATAATCTGAACAATGCAATTGCGGGGGTTAAATATCATTGAATATCGTCTTACTATTTATATGCTGTATATTTAATATACTGTGTGTGTGTAATAAATATATAATATAATTGAAGAGATTAAATATAAAATGTATCGGTTATATCGCCTCACAATTTTTTAGATATATTTTCACTTTGCATGATTTGGCATCTTTTTAATTTAAGCTGTCGCGCGCGTGTGTGTGTGTGTAAACTTACCAACAGTGCGAACATCAAAAAAAGCGCCCCCCCCCCCCCCCGGGATTGTGGGCAGATCTCTGCCGTACCCCATTGTAGGCAGGCATTCAGTCTGCAGTGCCGGATCCAGTGAATTCCGGCAGGCTGCTCTCAGCTGAACAGCCTGACAGAATCACTGACGCAGTTGTGAAAGTACCCTAATACAGCGCCCATACTCTTACATCCAGTGACGTCTCCTCTGATGTACATGTTCTCTTTCTTTATCTTCTCCATTCAGACCAGACCGCCATGATGATTTATTTCAGCCATCTCTTCTCTCTGCAGAGTTTGACATCTTAGTTTCCTACTTTTCCATCATCCTCCCACCTTCTCAACATCCTATCATGCACCCCCAAAACTATACTGCGTAAACTGATAAACCCCCTGAAAATACTAGTTACACACAAATAGCGCCCCCTTCGATTAATTATTGGAACACAATGCTCTAAAAAAATAACTGCACCCAGCAAATAGTGTCCCTGACACTGATAGTGTAACCATAATGTCCCCTCAAAAACAACTGTGCTAATCTGATGCTGTGCCAGGGTGCCCCCACAGTAATACTGCTCCCAACAATACTAATAATACTGTGCCAGAGTGCACTTAGTATTAATAGAGCTCCTACAGTGCCCCCAACAGTAATTGTGTCCAGGGGTCGAGTGGAGGGGGAACGCATGGGAACGGCGTTCCTGCACTTTTTTCATGGCAGGAACGCCGTTCCCTTTCAGCCTCAAGCCAGGAGAACACGGCTGAATCAGATTCACAGGGGGAGACGGAGCGCACTGTGCAGGGCAGGTTAAGGGAGGAGGGGCGGCTTCAGTTGAGAGGAAGCTGTCTGTGCGGTGCCGCTGCCTGCGACTCCTCTCATGGCGCCCCGCCCCCTAATGACCTCATCTCCTTCACTACGAGATCATTTAGAATGTCTTTTAGAAAAGTTTGTCCTGGGATTCGAACTCACGACCTCTACACATCAGAGGTATTTCAAAAGGCATTTACCCTCACAGCCATGAAAGCTGTCTAGGTAGTTGCTTTAAAAAAAAAAAAAAAAAAAAATATAAGACTTCTACTTATACCTAGTGTACTGATATCTAGTGTACAACCATACACATGACAGCTGCCCACAGTGTATGGATGTAGCAGAGCTGGGTGTGTTGGGGCAGCTGTCATGTGTATGGTTGTATACTAGGTATCAGTACACTAGGTATAAGTAGAAGTCTTAGTTTTTTTTTTTTAAGCAACTACCTCAACAGCTTTTATGGCTGTGAGGGTAAATGCCTTGCCTGTAATGTGTAGAGGTCATGAGTTCGAATCCCAGGACAAACTTTTCTAAAAGTGTTTTTTTTTTTTTTTTTCTGATACTTCTAGTGTACTGATACCTAGTGTACAACCATACACATGACAGCTGCCCCAACACACCCAGCTCTGCTACATCCATACACAGTGGGCAAAGTTACCTACAGTAGAAGTCTTATATATTTTTTTTTTAAGTAACAAGCTAGACAGCTTTCATAGCTGTGAGGGCATATGCCTTGCTTCTGCTGTGTAGAGGTCATGAGATCGAATCCCAGGATAAACTTTTCTAAAAGTGTTATTTTTTTTATTTATTTTTTAGTCCGCAGCGACACAAATTACAGCATGCTAGATTTTCTGTGCTTTTTTATTTTTTGGAGGGGGGGGGGGGGGTTGCAGTGGATCTTGGGTGAGTTCCCACACTTTTTTTCCCAGGACTTGACCCCTGATTGTGTCCCAGAAGTACGGTAATAATGCTCCCATAGTCCCCCAGCTGTAATAAAGCCCACCATAATGCCACTGGTAGCACTAATTCTATTTATAGTGTGCACCAGTGCAAAAAATGTCCTGTTGTCATTAACATCTTAGTGCCCCCAGTAGAGCCAATGTCCCCAGAATGCCCTCATGTGTTCCAATGACCCGTACTGTGTGCCACTAGAAAAAACACTTAGTGCCCCTTTAACTTGTGACAGTATAAAATACTCCTATATAGTTCTCCTCCCTGTCCCCATAGTGTCCTCAATAATGTGCCAGTATAAAATGCCCTTATAGACTGCCCCACATAGATGCCCCCATAATGCTCCTTTTCCCCTTCTCCATAGTGGCACCTAAATGCTTGCCAGTATTAAATGCCCCTATATAATGCCCCCATAGTGCTCTTCTCCATAGTGCCCCCCCCCATAATGCGTGCCAGTAAATAGGGCCCCCAGTAAATGCCCCATAGTGCTTTTACCCCCCACTTCTCCATAGAGCCCCTCCATTATGAGCCAGTAGATGTGTCCCCTCTTCTCCATAGTGCCCCCCCATATTGTGCAAGTATATTGGGCCCCCATAGTGCTTCCCCTCTTCTCCATAGTGCCCCCCCCATATTGTGCCAGTATAATGGGCCCCCATAGTGCCCCCCATATTGGGCCCCCATAGTGCGTTCCCTCTTCTCCATAGTGCCTCTCCATATTGTGCCAGTATATTGGGCCCCCAGTAGATGTGTCCCCTCTTCTCCATAGTGCCCCTCCATATTGTGTCAGTATATTGGGCCCCCATAGTGCGTTCCCTCTTCTCCATAGTGCCCCTCCATATTGTGTCAGTATATTGGGCCCCCATAGTGCGTTCCCTCTTCTCCATCGTGTCCCTCCATATTGTGCCAGTATATAGGGCCCCCAGTAGATGTGTCCCCTCTTCTCCATAGTGCCCCCTCCATATTGTGCCAGTAAATAGGGCCCCCACCCCCCTTCTTGCCATACTGTACTATAATAAAAACAATAAACACATATACTTACCTTTATGCTGCTTAGCGATGCAGGCCTCTTCCGGCCTGTGTCCCGCTCAGGCGGCGCAATGACGTCATTGCATCGGCCTCTATTAGGCTACAGACCTTTACGGCAGCTTTCTCCTTTAACAGTGAGTTTCTGTAGAGGTCCTCTTAACAGTGGCCTTTACAGCAATCAGCCCCTTAACACTGACCTCCATAACGGATCATCCCCTTAATTGTGACCTCTACAGCAGCCTGCCCCTAGGGTGGCCAGAGGCCCAGTTTTAGGCCGGACAGTTTGGCTTTCAGACTCCATGTCCTCCGTCTGGCACAGGGCCGGGACGGACACAAGGATGTCCTTTTGGACAGCTCACTCTCAGACAGCAGCACTGTACTGTCTGAGAGTGAGCTGTTCAAAATCAACAAAATTAAGTTAAAAATCAACTTCTGTCAGCTGCAGGGGTGTCACCGTCCCTGCCACCCGTGCACCTGACAGAAGTTGATTTTTTTTAACTTCATTTTTTAAATCCCTGTCGGCTGAGGAGTGAGAGGGGGCGTGGCCTAACCAGATCAGGGGCGTGTCCTTTTCAACAGCTCACTCTAAGACAGCAGCACAGTGCTGTCGGAGTGGGAGCTGCAGAGAGAAAGTCACCCTCCCTCCCACCCCTGCAGCTGACAGAAGTAGATTTTTGCCTTCATTTTTTTCAATCCCTGTCGGCTGAGTGGGAGGGGCGTGGCCTAACTGGATCATGGGCGTGGCTTAGTGGGACATGGGTGCGGTGGTTTTAAGTTCATAGTTTAAGGGTGGACATATTGTGGCAGGGGGTGTGTCTGGGCTCCTTCCTGCAAGAGTGATGCCCCTCTGGCTCATTTGCATACCAAATAAACTGGATTTTCAGAGGATAAAAACATCTATTGCTGGAACAAAGGCACATCTTGAAATAAGGTACTAAGTGCTATTAGGCAGGGGTGTAGCTATAGGGGGTGCAGAGGTAGCAGTCGCTGCTGGGCCCAGGAGCCTGAGGGGGCCCAAAGACCCTTGTGCCACTGGCATTATAGAAAGTGCATACTGGTCAATTTACACCTCTGGCTGGAGGGAAGGGGTTAGGTTAAGAATTTGGCATGAGGGGGCGCCCTTTCAATGTTTGCCTCAGGCAGCAGGAAGGATATGTGCGTCCCTGCCCCTTGGCAACAAGCACTGAGGGACGGGGGCCCAAGCTGAACTCTTGCACCAGGGTCAAAGAGCTTTTAGCTACGCCCCTGCTATTAGGCCATGGCTTTACTTCAATAGCAATTATCCTGGGGACAGACAGTGCCGCGCCTAGGGTGTATGGCACCCGGGGTGGGTCCTTTCTCTGGCACCCCACACCAATACTTGTACCCCCTTACAGTAGTATTTCCCTCATTGTACAACCTTTACAGTAGTTTTGTCCAGATATGTGCCCTCTCATGGTAGTTATGCCTTCACTGTACAACTTTAACAGTAGTTATGCCCACATTGTGCCCCTTTAAAGTACTTATCCCTTCATTGTGCCCCCTTCACAGTTGTAATACCCCCTTTGTGCCTCATTCACAGTAGTTATGTTTTCTCTGTGCCCATTTCATAGTAGTAATGCCCTATCTGTGCCCCCTTCACAGTTGTAATGCCCTCTCTGTGCCCCTTCAGAGTAGTTATGCCCTCACTGTGCCCCCATAACAGTAATAATGCCCTCTGGGCCCCTTCATAGTGATAATGCCCACTCAGTGCCCCATAATAGTTATGCCCTCACTGTGCCCCCATAACAGTAATAATGCCCTCTGGGCCCCTTCATAGTGATAATGCCCACTCAGTGCCCCATAATAGTTATACCCACCCACTTTAAAAGAGAAATGCTCTCTGTGCCTCCTTCACAGTAGTAATGCAATCTGTGCTCCCTTCATAGTAGTAATGCCCATTGTGCCCCCTTAAGATTAGTAATGCTCATTGTGCCCCTTCACAGTAGTAATGCCCATTGTATCCCATTTATAGTAGTAATGTCCATTGTGCACCCTCCATAGTAGTAACGCCTTTTGTTCTGTGCCCCCTTTGTAGTAGTAGTAATGCCCTCTGTGCCCCTTTGTAGTAATAGTAATGCCCTCTGTGCCCCTTTGTAGTAATTTTGCCCTCTGTGCCCCTTTGTAGTAATAATGCCCTCTGTGCCCCCTTTGTAGTAATTTTGTCTTCTGTGCCCCCTTTATGGTAGAAATGCCCTCTGTTAAATAAAAAAAAAAAAAAAACACAGTACCTACTCACCTTGTCCCGTTCCTGAAGCTCACAGTCCTCTCTCCCCTACAGACACAGATCACTCTGCAGCACGGTGTGGGCGGAGCTTATGCAGAGAGATGGGCTGAAGGCTCCGCCCACAGGCTGGCAGCGCGATCTGTGTCTTTAGGCTGAATGGTGGAACGGGGAGAAGTCTTCCTGCATCACCATTCAGTGCG
This sequence comes from Bufo gargarizans, assembly GCF_014858855.1. Taxonomy (NCBI): domain Eukaryota; kingdom Metazoa; phylum Chordata; class Amphibia; order Anura; family Bufonidae; genus Bufo; species Bufo gargarizans. Next base: position 58,504 of record NW_025334609.1, on the reverse strand, counting down.
GGAGAGACAGAGCGCAGGGAGCTGAGTGACAGGACCACAGCTCCCTGTGCTCCTCCAGTGAACGCTTCCATCTATATTGATGGAAGCGCTCATTGCTTCTAGGCTCTGGCACCCCCTGAGAGCCGGCACCCGGGGTGGAGCGCCCCCCCTTCCTCCCGGGTACACAACTGGTGGCAGATCTCCTTTAAAGCTCACCTACAGCAGTGAAGAAAAATAGCTGGGTTGTTATGGAAACCTGGAGTAAAACTGTGTGTATGTGGAGGCTAACGACCTGCGAGCTTCTATTGGCTGATAAGGGTCATGTGACCAAGCGTCTATTGGTTAATGCATTTTCTTGGGGAATATCTCAGGAACGGTACTTCCTAGAGAGCTGAGACCCGGTCTAAAACCTCCCCGGACACCTGATGTACCTGTCTGCCAAATATGGTGATTGTAAATGCGACGGTGCGGATTCCTTTAGCGGACATACACACACACACTCTGCTTTATATATTAGAAGAGATAAGAGATATATATTTATAATTTATATTTTTCATTGCTCTACTTCACAAGTGCTTTTTCACTACTTTATACAAAGCAGGTATATGTATACTATACCGGAAGCTCCGTTCTTCAGATGATTTCCCGCGCTATGGATAATAACAAAGTCTGCCAAGTCAGCATATCGGAGGATATATGGTTGTGCCGGCTCCAAACACTTGTACCACCGAGATGATGAAAATTCCTCCACACTGAAAAAACTAAATAAAAACCAGACCTGTATCTACTGTAATCTGTTTTTTGTATCTTAAGATGAAATAAAGGATTACTTTTCAACAATCATCATGGATGGATTTTTGTTATCTTGGTGTTTTTCACTAGTTTCCTGCAGAATCGCCACCCATCAGATCCGGTGTCCATATTTTTGCATTATCTTTCCTGCCATTTAAATCTCAGCTTCTCAGTAGGCTTCTTGTATCGGAAGAAAGAGGCGGACCACCTCAGAAACGTGTCAATGTCTGAACAGTGGGGGTCCGACTCCCAGCTCCCCCACCACTCAGCATGTACCAGCCCTACTTTAAGGGAGTGGAACAGACACTTGTAATTACATTGCGCTTCTGAGACCGCACGCAGCGTAATCCTGAAGGGGAAGTAGCGCTTGTACGATTGCTGGCTCGTCTTCATACAGCTGCTTGGTAGGGGGGCTGGGAGTCGGACCCCCACCAATCAGATATTGATGGCCTATCCTGAGGATAGTCCTCAATATTACTGGCTGCACTTACCCTTTTATCTGGTGATCACTACATACCTACCTGAAAGCAACTGAACATCTCTGGTAGTTCTCAATTGTCCATGAAGACCTGCCCGTTTATGGGGAATTCATAAGTGGCAGATTTGTTGCAGGAATTTCTGGATTTCTGCCATCTCCATAGGAATGCAGCTTACGGAAATCCATTTGCTTCCCACCAGGACAACCCAGATAAATGGAACTGATTTTCAGTCTGAGAAATGTGAATTCACCATTACTTTGGTTCATGTTAAAACATTTGTTATTCTGCCGTCTAGTGGTGAAATAGAGAAAAGCAGCCCCAGATCCGGGGCAGCGGGGTGGGCTCAGATCTGAATGGTGAGCATTGTCTTCAGCGAAGGAGACTCTTCAAGGTATGGCTTATGTAATGGTGGAGCACAGGAGCTGGGGCCGGCTGCCCCCGACATGGACGGTATATACAGTATATTGGCATATATACTAGAAGCCTTTATCAGTAATGCAGAGACGGCTCAAGACTTTGTGAGGCCTTAGGCGAAACTCGAACATGAGGCCCCCACGAACACAAGATATGAAAGCGATAATGAAGATCAACTACAAACAAAAACACTTGGTATAGTATCCCGAGTCTGTCTATTACATGTGCAATGCGTTTGTCAGCATTGTTTTAGGCCTCATGCACACGACCATTGTGTGCATCCGTGTCCGTTGTTCCGTTTTCCGTGATTTTCTGCAGACCCATTGACTTTCAATGGGTCCGTTGAAAACTCGGAAAATGCACCGTTTGTCATCCGCGTCCGTGATCCGTGTTTCCTGCCCGTCAAAAAAAGAAGACCTGTCCTATTTTTTTGACGGACAACGGTTCACGGACCCATTCAAGTCAATGGGTCCGTGAAAAAACACGGAGGCACATAAGATTGCCGTCCGTGTCCGTAGGCTACTTTAGCACAGACGGATCCGCAGATCCGTCTGCATACAGCTTTTTCAGAGCTGAGTTTTCACTTCGTGTGAAAACTCAGATCCGACAGTATATTCTAACATTGTGTCAATGTCAAACGGAACCGTCCCCATTGACTTGCATTGTAAGTCAGGACGGATCCGTTTGGCTCCGCACGGCCAGGCGGACACCAAAATAACTTTTTTTTTTTTACTTTCCTTCATGTCTGGTGATCCTCCAAAAATCACAGAAGACACACGGAAGAAAAAATGGACATGGATCACGGAACAACGGAACCCCATTTTGCGGACCGTGAAAAAAATACTGTCGTGTGCATGAGGCCTTAAGGGAAAATAAATACTCTTTTGAGCTCATATTCACTGGTCGGGCACCACTGTCTGACTAGGACTGAGGTGAGGGCCCTGGCTCCTTTTTAGTCTCCCCTGCGTGGCTGCGCAGTGCTCTGGGGGCGGGGCTGGAAACGTTCAAAAGACGTGCCTGTGCGGTGGCACGCTCCGAGTCCCAGCAGCCACTGCTCTCTTAAAGAGGCAGAGAGGGGCTCAGAGCGGCCGCGGGCCCCGCTGCGGCTCTTCCATTAGTCCGCTTAGGCCACCTGCCGGCCGCGGAAGCCAATAATTGTACTTGTGGCGGTGTCGGGTGCGAGCCAGAGCGAGGCCCAGTGTCGTTACTAGGGCTGGTGTCACCCGGCGCGGTAGAAAATGGTGTCATAAAAAATCGATACCAAAAAAGAGCAAAAGGCTTCTCACCAGTTAATAATAATCATGCATCGCTACATATACACGTGCATATGGTATAAGAACAAATGTTAAACACACCTATTAGGAAATACCAGACCGCATGGAATCAACTACAATATTTATTGACAAAATTAATAGAATAAATTACAATAAAAACAAGTGTAGAGAAAAGGCGACATCCACCCGAGGAGGACACAAAGGCATTTATTCATACCGCTCCAACAATTCATCCAAAGCTATGTAAAGTGCAATAGAAAACAGGAACAAAAATTACGAAAACAGAATCAATTACCCATAATGTGCCTCCTCCGCGATGGCGCCAACCCCGATGCGCGTTTCGGCAAACCTTCATCTGGGGGTGGAGCTATCACTGCCGGACGCACAATAAATACCCATAGTAACCAATCATATTGCTCAATATAATTATAACTTACACACACCTGGGTGGTAAATACAAAAGCTTGTATAAAGCGCGTTGCATATTTGGGACGTGATGTGTCACATGACATAGTCATGTGATCAACTATCCGGTCACATGATGACGCTGTCAAACCCCACGATATTTGCAGGACAAGGGGGAAAAGTAAAACCTTTTTCCAAAACTGATATATCCACTGAAGACAACACAGAGGTTAATTACCTTCAAATCATCACGCTGTATATCTCCCCTTCTCTCCAAGAAGTTCCTCCTCTTCCCATTGGATATGGAACTGGGGGCCTCCTTTCTTTAATTCAACGAGATGGATCTTGTCTTCCTTTCTGTAGATTCCAAATGGTCAGAAATTGAGGATAAAGATGAGAAGGGATATTTTCTTTCCTTGACAATATCCTATCTTTACGCCTCCATTCATATATCTTCTTTAGATTGAAAATCATTACAGTCACGGAAGGTTTCTTGGAGTTGATGTCCTGAATTTCTCTTTCCCATTTCACAAAATTCTCATTTAATGTTTCGTCAAAAGACGTGAGTGTCTCCTGGCTACATTCCTGTCTCAAAATAGATTGTATTCGCTGCCTCATTACAAATCTCCTCCCATTTTCCCAAAAAGACTTCATCCTGCACATAAAAAGAGGGGAACACCTGTATGCTCAAACCTCTTGGGATCAGGCCCTTCTTGAAGTATCTTTCCAAAAATGCTCTGTTCCTCCAGGTTCCTCCAGGTCTTGGTTTGTTTGTGCAATAAATTATTCAAACTGGCCTGCATCTCCCTGGCATTTCCCGAGTCAGCAGCTGCTCCTGCAGCGGTTTCATAGAAAATAACATCAAATGACGAAAGCCAAGATTGTTCCCTGGCTTTATAATCCATAATTTTAGCGGGAGCCAAATCTGTAAGAAACAACAGAAAACCGACTCCTCCAATCTTTCCTGGGATTGGAAAACCCAAATGGGGCTTTGTTCCCTGTGGGAAGTGTATAGGCTGCACCAATATGGAAAGGGCTACTGAGGTTTGTGATGTTACCGGTGAGAAGGTTTTCCAGATCACTCATCGGTTAACTTGCTCTAGTACAGCAGTAATTTATTATACAGAATGCCCAAAAATATATGTGGGCCTCACTACAAGGGAGTCGAAGATCAGGGTGCGTGAGCATGTTCGTGACATCTCAGCTGCCCTCAATGAAGGAGATATGGCTAATTTGAAACCTGTTGTGAGACACTTCAAAATGTATCATGATTGTGACCCCAAGGGCTTGAAAGTTCGGGGAATAGACTGTGTACCAAAAAATGTCTGAGATGGTGACCAGGGCCGTCTTTAATATTGATTGGACCCTGGGCAAAAATGTACTTGGGCCCCCTGGATCCCGCCTTCCCACACCTTAGCAGGCAATCACGCCCTCCACCACAACACACACACAAAAAATCCACACATCTGGTAGAGTACAGTGAATGACTGTAAATACTTCCAGTTCTGAAGACTCCAGCGGCTCAGGATCAGTGCTCTGGGCAGCTGGGCTCAGGCTGGAAGTGGGCACCGCTCTGCAAGAAGGAGACCAGGGCTCAGCTCACCCTAGTGTTACAGTGCACCCCAGCACCCCACAGTATGCAGTATAGCACCCTATAGTATACAGCACCACACAGTATGCAGTATAGCACCCCACACTATACAGTACCCCACAGTATATAGTAGAGCAGTATAGCAGCCCACAATATACAGCACCCCACAGTATACAACACCTCACAGTATACAGCACCCCAAAAAATACACGATACAGCCCCCACACTATACAGTACAGCAGTATAGCACTCCACACTATACTGCACCCTCAGTATACATTATACAGACCCCCACAGTATACAGTACAGCAGTATAGCCCCCCCACTATACAGCCCCCCCCACTATACAGGCCCCCCACACACTATACAGCTTCCCACAGTATACAGGTCCCCACACAGTATACAGGCCCTCACACTATACAGCCCCCCCCACAGTATACAACCCCCCCACAGTATACAGGCCCCCCACAGTATACAGGCCCCCACACAGTATACAGCCCACCACACAGTATACAGCCCACCACACAGTATACAGCCCCCCCACAGTATACAGCCCACCACACAGTATACAGGCCCCCACACAGTATACAGCCCCCACACAGTATACAGCCCCCACACAGTATACATCCCACCACACAGTATACAGCCCACCACACAGTATACAGCCCACCACACAGTATACAGCCCCCACACAGTATACAGCCCCCCACAGTATACAGCCCACCACACAGTATACAGCCCCCACACAGTATACAGTCCCACACAGTATACAGCCCCCCACAGTATACAGCACCCCACTATACAGTAGTTTACAGTATATTAACATAACAGCCCCAGTCACCTTTTTCTGATGTAATCTTCACACAAAAAAGCTCCACAGTTAACTTCTGCAACACTCCTGATAGGACCTGTGATGACCTCATAGCCATGTGACCAGTAATTGCTAGGTTACTGGTCACATGGTGATGATGTCATTAAGGTCCTAAATCACAACTTTAACACAGTACGATCATGATGCCTGGACTCCTGGTAGAGCTGACAGCCTGACACCCGGGGCAGTGGCTAGCAGGGCTCAAGAGGCAGCTGCCTTGGGCCCACCAGGAGCAACTGGGCCCGGGGCAGCTGCCCCTTTTGCCCCTTGGTAAAGACGGCCCTGGTGGTGACACCTCAAAGAAACTTGCCCAACTGGAATGTAAATGGATTTGGAAATTGAATACATTGCGTCCAAATGGACTTAATGAGTCTTCTGGTTTTTCGTCTCTTCTCTCGGCATTCCCCGGGTCAGCATGTGTCGTTGGTTTTATACTATTATGAATTGGTATTTGTAATTATTTATTTAATGTTGTGTCATCACTGCATGAAATTAATCATTTTACATTTTTAGGCTCCTGGCTCTAAATAAACTAAATTGCTGGCAATGGTCAACAATTAACCCTCTCCCCCCTTTTTTTCCACACATCATTATTCATAGCACATTTATTTTGTCACATTTAATCATGTTTGCATCTCACACCCAAATTTTTTTTTTCCTCCTCACTGTTTTTACATATTTTTTGCATAATTTATTTTCTTTTTATTCTTTTATCTTTTATTTACACATTCACAACTTGTCACGCTTTAACATAATTTTTATAATTGTGTTTTTGATTATTTTTGGGATCGTTGCACTATGATCATGATGTATCTAATTATTGAATTATTGTATCATGTATTCAATTATACCAGTTATTATTATTTTGATGTGTGTTCACAATTCATGTATTTACACTTTATTCACTCTTTTTTTTTTTATCATACATACATTTATTCACGCTATCACTATGTGTTTTATTGTCAGGATATTGTGGATTGTTTTCTATTCCCAGCGGGATTATGCCAGGCCTGCGCATGCGCTATTATTTGTTTGAGGCCGCTGACACTTATCCCGCAAATACCATGGGGTTTGACAGCGTCATCATGTGACCGGATGGTTGATCACATGACTAAGGTGTCATGTGACACATCACGTCCCAAATATGCGGCGCGCTTTATACAAGCTTTTGTATTTACGACCCAGGTCTGTGTAAGTTATCATTATATTGAGCAATTTGATTGGTTATTATGGGTATTTATTGTGCGTCCGGCAGTGATGGCTCCACCCCCAGACGAAGGTTTGCCGAAACGCGCATCGGGGTTGGCGCCATCCCGGAGGAGGCACATTATGGGTAATTGATTCTGTTTCTGTAATTTTTGTTCCTGTTTTCTATTGCACTTTACATAGCTTTGGATGAATTGTTGGAGCGGTATGAATAAATGCCTTTGTGTCCTCCTCGGGTGGATCTCGCCTTTTCCCTGCACTTGTTTTTATTGTAATTTATTCTATTAATTTTGTCAATAAATATGCTGGTTGATTCCATGCGGTCTGCTATTTCTTAATAGGTATTTAGCATTTTACAGGAGCAGCGAAGGGGATGATATTTATCTCTTCATCAAGCCCTGCAAAAAATCTGCTCAGATTTTGTGTTGAAATTGACCTGCGGTGCAGATTTTACATCTGCTGCATGTCAATTCTGGTTGGGGGTTTTCCTTTTTGCGATGCACTGGGTGAAATCCGTAGCAAATCCACAACACAATCTGCATGTAGATTTTCGGCGCAGTTCTTGTTACGGAGTTGGCTACAGATCCACGATAGACCTGCAGCAATTTGCACCATTGTCCGGAATAAATCTCTGCCATTGTGTTTGACAGCAGAGGTTGTTCTCTTCCTCCCCCCCCCTGCCCCGGCCTGTACCCCAGCAGCATGTGCCTATATGGTCATGTGTACATTGAGGCCCCGCATGGAGCTGTCACTGTACGGGACTCTGGGGTCGTTTGATCTCCACATTTAATCTCTGGATCATAAACTTTCACGGTGCAGAATGAATTAAACTCAAGAATGACACCGAGAATGTAAACTGAGGCAAATAGAGAATGTCCTGACGAAGTCCCGCTCTGTAGTCGCGCGCAGTGATCCGCCATTGTCAGCAGTGGCTCAAGAAGACTATGCTGGGAGTTGTAGTTTTGCAACGCCAGAGAACCCACAGAAGTAAATGGATTGATCTGCTGGAAAAGGGGGGGATCTCAGCTTCTTCCACTCGCTCATTTTATAGAGTGTGACCTATGGCCACCAGGTGGCGCTACCTTCTTAACTGTCATTTATTACATCTGCAGCACATCAATAGGTTTTGCATGTGAAAAATGTTATGCTCCTTGGGTTGATTCATGGCACTGAGCATTGTCACCTCCAAAAACTGCACCCATTTCACTGTAAGAATAGCCAAGACCATTTATTTCCATCTTCAAAGACTGATCCTGTAGTCACAACTTTAGGGAAAGTTAACACCTATGACATGGTCTTCATATAAAGAGCGTTACCCCAGTGATGGTCTTCTGTCAGGTTGTTAAAAAAAAAATTTCAATGGCTTCTTAGTTATAACTGGAGAAGCTGGGTGACTACCAACTAAGCCACCATTGCAGCTCTAATAGGGGGTTGTCAGCCAACTTTCCTGGACTCCTGAATGGCGCCGCTGCACTACAGGAGCAGGGGACATGTCACTGTAGGATGATGGAACTAAAATGATGATCATAGCGGTTGTAACCCAGCTTTCCCAGAAACAGATAACTAAGATACGGCTGCAATGGGATGCCACGTTAATGGGGTAGTGCCCCTCAGGAAGGAATGTCCAGGGTCGTCGGTCTGGTATCCACTCTCTGCGCAGACGTCTGTTTATTTTCCATCGCCTCTTGTTCTGTAAAATCTCAGATTCAGTAACAGCGGAAAAGTCAGGAGATGATGGAGAATATGGAATAAATCAATTTTAGTCTCTTTTCAAACATCCAGACATTTACTGGAAGCAGAGCAGCCAATGAGCAGCGAGCTTTCATCATGTTACACATTGTATCCTCTTGTATATGTTTGGTTGCTAAGACAACGTTTCACTGGTTACATTCATGGATGTAATGCAGAAATATGAAAGCCATACACGGAAGGATTCTTATTAATGAAAACATGGGGGATATTAACGTGAGCGATCAGAAAACTCCACAAACTATCCGATAAATGTAACGCATCAAAGGGATGATCATAGGAGAACCGGCATCTCAGTTACAACCTAATATAATGGTAAGGCAATGGGTGTGGTACAACCGTGAGGTATGCAATGTAACCATGAGAGGTATGGATGAGATACATTGGCTACATCCATAAAGTTGAGTGTATGTATACAGTGATTCTGGCGAACAGCAGAATAGTGAGTGCAGCTCTGGAGTATAATACAGGATGTAACTCAGGATCAGTACAGGATAAGTAATGTATGTACACCGTGACTCCACCAGCAGAATATTGAGTGCAGCTCTGGAGTATAATACAGGATGTAACTCAGGATCAGTACAGGATAAGTAATGTATGTACACAGTGACTGCACCAGCAGAATAGTGAGTGCAGCTCTGGAGTATAATACAGGATGTAACTCAGGATCAGTACAGGATAAGTAATGTATGTACACAGTGACTGCACCAGCAGAATAGTGAGTGCAGCTCTGGAGTATAATACAGGATATAACTCAGGATCAGTACAGGATAAGTAATGTATGTACACAGTGACTGCACCAGCAGAATAGTGAGTGCAGCTCTGGAGTATAATACAGGATGTAACTCAGGATCAGTACAGGATAAGTAATGTATGTACACAGTGACTGCACCAGCAGAATAGTGAGTGCAGCTCTGGGGTATAATACAGGATGTAACTCAGGATCAGTACAGGATAAGTAATGTATGTACACAGTGACTGCACCAGCAGAATAGTGAGTGCAGCTCTGGAGTATAATACAGGATGTAACTCAGGATCAGTACAGGATAAGTAATGTATGTACACAGTGACTGCTCCAGCAGAATAGTGAGTGCAGCTCTGGAGTATAATGCAGGATGTTACTCAGGATCAGTACAGGATAAGTAATGTATGTACACAGTGACTGCTCCAGCAGAATAGTGAGTGCAGCTCTGGAGTATAATACAGGATGTAACTCAGGATCAGTACAGGATAAGTAATGTATGTACACAGTGACTGCACCAGCAGAATAGTGAGTGCAGCTCTGGAGTATAATACAGGATGTAACTCAGGATCAGTAATGTATGTACACAGTGACTGCACCAGCAGAATAGTGAGTGCAGCTCTGGAGGATAATACAGGATGTAACTCAGGATCAGTACAGGATAAGTAATGTATGTACACAGTGACTGCACCAGCAGAATAGTGAGTGCAGCTCTGGGGTATAATACAGGATGTAACTCAGGATCAGTACAGGATAAGTAATGTATGTACACAGTGACTGCACCAGCAGAATAGTGAGTGCAGCTCTGGAGTATAATACAGGATGTAACTCAGGATCAGTACAGGATAAGTAATGTATGTACACAGTGACTGCTCCAGCAGAATAGTGAGTGCAGCTCTGGAGGATAATACAGGATGTTACTCAGGATCAGTACAGGATAAGTAATGTATGTACACAGTGACTGCTCCAGCAGAATAGTGAGTGCAGCTCTGGAGTATAATACAGGATGTAACTCAGGATCAGTACAGGATAAGTAATGTATGTACACAGTGACTGCACCAGCAGAATAGTGAGTGCAGCTCTGGAGTATAATACAGGATGTAACTCAGGATCAGTACAGGATCAGTAATGTATGTACACAGTGACTGCACCAGCAGAATAGTGAGTGCAGCTCTGGAGGATAATACAGGATGTAACTCAGGATCAGTACAGGATAAGTAATGTATGTACACAGTGACTGCACCAGCAGAATAGTGAGTGCAGCTCTGGAGTATAATACAGGATGTAACTCAGGATCAGTACAGGATAAGTAATGTATGTACACAGTGACTGCTCCAGCAGAATAGTGAGTGCAGCTCTGGAGGATAATACAGGATGTTACTCAGGATCAGTACAGGATAAGTAATGTATGTACACAGTGACTGCTCCAGCAGAATAGTGAGTGCAGCTCTGGAGTATAATACAGGATGTAACTCAGGATCAGTACAGGATAAGTAATGTATGTACACAGTGACTGCACCAGCAGAATAGTGAGTGCAGCTCTGGAGTATAATACAGGATGTAACTCAGGATCAGTACAGGATCAGTAATGTATGTACACAGTGACTGCACCAGCAGAATAGTGAGTGCAGCTCTGGAGGATAATACAGGATGTAACTCAGGATCAGTACAGGATAAGTAATGTATGTACACAGTGACTGCACCAGCAGAATAGTGAGTGCAGCTCTGGAGTATAATACAGGATGTAACTCAGGATCAGGACAGGATAAGTAATGTATGTCCACAGTGACTGATCCAGCAGAATAGTGAGTGCAGCTCTGGAGTATAATACAGGATGTTACTCAGGATCAGTACAGGATAAGTAATGTATGTACACAGTGACTCCACCAGCAGAATAGGGAGTGCAGCTCTGGAGTATAATACAGGATGTAACTCAGGATCAGTAATGTATGTGCACAGTGACTGCACCAGCAGAATAGTGAGTGCAGCTCTGCAGTATAATACAGGATGTAACTCAGGATCAGTACAGGATAAGTAAGGTATGTACACAGTGACTGCACCAGCAGAATAGTGAGTGCAGCTCTGGAGTATAATACAGGATGTAACTCAGGATCAGTACAGGATAAGTAATGTATGTACACAGTGACTGCACCAGCAGAATAGTGAGTGCAGCTCCGGAGTATATTACAGGATGTAACTCAGGACCAGTACAGGATAAGTAATGTAATATACGTAAACTGTTTTTTGAAAGGTTTATTTTATTTCACATTAGAAAGGTGCAGGATTCTGGGTTGATACGCCATTTTCCTGGTTCTGTCTTTTATCCTTCGCTGGGATAATGTCATTGCATGTGATATCTTAGCAGTAGTGTGAACTGGGCCTGGCAAGATCCCACTGAAATCCTGCAGTCTGGCCCTGGAGATTTGCACATTTGTCTAGTTGCAGCAGATGCAGTGTCTGAATACAGATTCCCCCTCTCTCCAGTCAGTGAGGACCCGGGGCACTGCGAGGAGGAATCTGCAGCGCTCAGCAGATGATATTTCGGGACTAGGTTATAATTAGATAAGTTATCATGAGCACATTCTGATCCTAAAGATCCGTGACCACTGAGTGGAATCTTCTGCAGCCACCTGCCTAGTAATCGCGGGGGTACAGGAGCGATATCCATGTATCCTCCACCCCACCCCCACTTCCTCCTTTTCTGTGCAGGAAGTTGCTCGCATATATGACCGTTGTCGGCCAGTGCTCGTACTGCGGCCCACCATCAGCAGGTCCACAATATATGGGCACTGGCTGTTTGTGCACCACATAACGGATGCGGACCCATTCATGTACGGAACGGACCCATTCACTACTTTTTATGTGGTGCAGACTGTCAGATGCGGATCACGGATCCCATTCAAGTAAATGGGTCCTGCGTTCGTATACGGCGGCCCTACGGTCGGTGTCCATGCAATTTACGGACCGCAGCACGGGCCCGGCCGATACACATTCATGTGCATGTGCCCTAACTCAACAGGACTCCATAAATGCCGTATTACCAGATGGCCATAAATGAGGCTGTAAAGGGTAGTGATTAGGGATGATTCATATTTTGAAATTCGCGTTCGGGTTGTGGTATAATCTGAATTGCGTTATGGATTCCGTTACCACGGACCATAACGTAATTCCATAACGGAATGCCTTTAGAGGCATTCCGTTATTCATTCCGTCATAATAGAAGTCTATGGGCTGCAAAACGGATCCGTCCGGTTTCTGTTATGCAGGAGAGGACTTGGGATCAGGAGAGGACTCCCCTGCATAACGGAAATCGGACGGATCCGTTTTGCAGCCCATAGACTTCTATTATGATGGAATGAATAACGGAATGCCTCTAAAGGCATTCCGTTATGGAATTACGTTATGGTCCATGGTAACGGAATCCATAACGCAATTTAGATTATACCCGAACGTCAAAATATGAAATCCGCTCATCCCTAGTAGAGATCACACTACATTGCAGTTCTGTGATGGAAGCAGGTGCCGGATTATCAGATGCTGGAGTGGAGGAATTGCACATATTCTGTACACGCTATGGCTTTATGCTGCAGTTTATTTTTTCTGTTACTAATCAGTTTCCATGGCTACAGCCAATGGGACCTCCCAGGCGTAGACTGATCATTGCACAGGGACTGCCCCTGAGGAATCTGGATGATGCAGGGAAGAGCGAAGGAGAGGGAAAAATAAAAAGCAATGAGAGATAAAGTAGGAATAAACTTATTAACATCTGCTGGTGATGCTTGTCATGGGGGAGTGGGGCCCATAGTTAGACATGGCTGGGAGCCACAAAGAGATTGAGTTAAGCCCAGGTTTTTACCTGCAATCAATAAATGGCTGCAGATGAGTGGTGACTGAATGTATGGGAGTTCAGCAAGGGCGGGGCATGACACTAAGCAGAGAATCCATGTGAGGCTCCGCCCCCTTGTATGTCAGTTCTGATTTGCTATAGGCTGCATTGCTGCAGACCCATGCTAAAGAAATCATGGTGTCCACATGAAGAGAAGCTTTCTCACATCTGCTACTTGTCCAGACAAGGGAAGACGTCCACCTTGGATGCAGCAATAGTTAATGTGGTGGAGCAGGGGTGGGGGTCGGGGGTCTCCTTATCTCTGCTCTAAAAAATCAGAGCAATACTTTTCTGCAACGTTTTAATATATTTTGCCTTTAAAGGAGCCATGGGTGTAAGCTTAAAACTCCTGGTCCCTGCAAAATATATCAAATATATCAGCTATCACATGCTGGCAGGGCCCGGGAGAGGCTAATACCCATAATTATTCTCCCTTTGTGCCAGCATATAGTAGTAATGCCCACACTGTGCCCCCTTCACGTAGTAATGCCCATTTGCGCCCCCTTCATGTAGTAATGCCCATTTGCACCCCCTTCACGTAGTAATGCCCATTTGCGCCCCTTCACGTAGTAATGCCCATTTGCGCCCCCTTCACGTAGTAATGCCCATATGCGCCCCCTCAGAGTAGTTATGCCCAGCTGTGCCCCTTCATAGTATTTATGCCCAAATGTGCCCCCTTCTAAGGCAGTAAAAAAAACAACAAAGTAAATACTCTCCTGGTTCCTCCGATGATCATGGCTCAGATCCCAACGCTCCCCAGCAGGATACACCGCTCCGCTGATGGGGGGCGCCAGCAGCTAAGAGGAACGGTGAAGCGGGGAGCGGCCGGCTCCTGCGTCACCATCACAATCAGCTGAGAGAGGGACATACCTCAGCCGATCCGGGACCGCCGCTGAAATCCGGGACTGTCTCGCTGGATCCGGGACACTTGGGAGGCATGGCTGCCACTGCACCCCCTATAGTTACACCTTTGCCCTTAGCTGTGGGAGGCAGTAGGTTTGTCAAGATTTTCAGCCTCTGGGTACAAAAACGAAAGTTCCCATTCAGAATTTTGGAAATAGAGAATCATTAAAACATGAAGTTCAATCTGTGAGATTTCCACTGATGACGGCGTTATCACAATGCGCCACCTGCGCCCGGCTGTCACTGACCCCCCCCCCCCCCTGCACCAGTGATATCTGTCATCCCAGGGCCAGGTGGACGTTATATCTCAACCACTTCTTAACCCCCCCGACCTCATTAACCCCCTGGTGTCTCGATTCACTTCTCAACCACTTCCAGGCTCTGTGAACCCAAGTTTGGAAAAGACACAAAACATAAAAGCTCTAAATTTAGCTTTTACTTCAGCAGAATCCTGACAACAGCTGCAGCTTCTCTGGGGCCTCGGGGGCTGTGGAAACCGCACAGAATAATGGACGGAGAGCCCGGAGCTGTCATGGTGGGTCCTCGTATGACCCAGTTTTCCCAGTGCACCTCCAAATGTAGATATCATTCCCAAGATACATACGTGAAGCAATGTAAATAACAATCACTCCCATCATCTCTCACCTAAAATGTCCCAGCTAGGGATGAGCGAATTTCATATTTAGACATTCGTTTTTTGGTTCATGTTGTGGTATAATGTGAATTGCGTTATGGATTCTGTTACCACGGACCAAAACGCAATTCCATGACGGAATGCATAACGGAATGCCTTTAGAGGAATTCCATTATTCATTCCGTCATACTAGGACCCTCGATGACGTAATCGCGCTCACCACGTGGTGACGTCAGCGCAGGTCCTTCTTTCTTCTATCATCGTTCAGCAGGACCTGCGCTGACGTCACCACGTGCTGAGCGCGATTACGTCATCAAAGGTCCTTTTGTAGGTCCTGAAAGAAGAAGAAAGAAGACGATCCCAGCTGCGCGAACAACAGGATGAGGTGAGTTGATTATTTATTTATTTATTTTTAACCCCTCAAGGCACATTATACTTAGCATTCTGTAACCATGTTATAATGGAAAATAATAAAATCTACAGAACACCAAACCCAAACCCGAACTTCGGTGAAGAAGTCCAGGTTCGGGTCTGGATACCACAGTCAGTTTTTTCTCACGCGCGTGCAAAACGCATTGCACCCGCGTGATAAAAACTGAACAACGCAACGCAATCGCAGTCAAAACTGACTGAAATTGCGTGCGCACTTGCGCGGGTTTCCCGCAATGCACACGCGACGCATCCGGAGCAAATCCGGGACGCCCGTGTGAAAGAGACCTAAGGGTTCGGCTACACTGAGAACTTGGGCTCATGATCTTGGTTGTGCCGAAGGATTGCACTGGGATGGCATGTGTTGTGCCCAAGGAACACAGTGGGATTGCACAGGTCGTGGCCAAGGATTGCAACGGAATTGCATGTGTGGCACCCAAGGATCACAGTGGGATCACGTGTTTTGCCCCAAAATCCAGTGGGATCACATGTGTTGCACCCAAGGATTATAGTGGGATCTCACGTGTTACACCTGAGGATCACAGTGGGATTGCATGTGTCGCACCCAATGATAACAGTGAGATCGCACGTATGGCGCTAAAGGATCACAGTGGGATCACACGTGTAGTGCCCAAGGACTGCAGTGGGATTGATTGCATGTGTAACGCTCAAGGATCACTTTGGGATCTCACGTGTCACACCTGAGGATCGCAGTGGGATTGCATGTGTTGCACCCAATAATCACAATGCGATCGCATGGGGTTGCAGGTGTCATGCCCAAGGAACGCAGTGGGATCACATGTCTGCCGCAACTGTGACCCCAGAACTGCAAAAAATCCAATATTGCCTGGATTTTTAGTGATTTCGGGGTCACGGTAAACATGCAAGCTACACAACAACTGCATTCATTTCTATGCTAGCACCGCTATGCTGCAATTCCTGAGGGGTTAATTGTGCTGATCACGGCCCCCTGTAAGAGATCGGGTGCTGCCAGTCAGCAGGGGGCAGTCATGTACACAGTTCTTAGTATATTCTAACTTGAAGCGTCCCCATCACCATGGGAACGCCTCTGTGTTAGAATATACTGTCGGATCTGAGTTTTCACACAAAGTGAAAACTCAGCTCTGAAAAAGCTTTTATGCAGACGGATCTGCGGATCCGTCTGTGCTAAAGTATCCTACGGACACGGATGACGGACACGGATCTTGTGTGCCTCCGTGTTTTTTCACGGACCTATTGACTTGAATGGGTCCGTGAACCGTTGTCCGTCCAAAAAATAGGACAGGTCCTATTTTTTTGACGGACAGGAAACACGGATCACGGACGCGGATGACAAACGGTGCATTTTCCGAGTTTTCAACGGACCCATTGAAAGTCAATGGGTCCGCAGAAAATCACGGAAAACGGAACAACGGACACGGATGCACACAACGGTCGTGTGCATGAGGCCTTAGTAAATTGCTTAATACTTCACACAGCTGAGGGTTTGTTTCAATTGTATCCAGTCTAGACAATCCTTGAAAGCTAAAGACATCAGCAGCACAAATCTCTCTCCTGTCCTGATAGTTTGTTACATTGTATCGGAGCAGGTAAAATGTGTCTGGAGCGCAGGATTGTCTAGGCTGGACAGTAATGTAGCAATGATAGATAATAGATAGATTCCCATGCTGTTGTGACACAGGGTAATGTATGTGTGGGTTGCAGTATTTTTAGCGGGGTCTCGCAGTATGGTCGCCGCCTGTGTCTCCTGTGGCCTCAGCTGGCCTCGGCCGTACACCTGCTCTGCCGCTGCGTTTCGGGGGCACCTGTTCGGTGTGTGACCCCGCTGTCCTCCTCTGAATGTCACACTCTGCTATTAAGCTTCCTCAAGTGCAGCTTTTAGCAACTTAAAGGGAAACCGCCCATCTGAATGTCTCGGAGCTTCACCGGCTAGAAATCAACATCTGTAAATAATATAGAAATGTATTTAAAAGGTTGAGAAATTTCGCTTGAACGCATTTTGAGACTCGTGATGTTTTCTTCTCTGTTCAGTATGAAAGAAAACGTTCCATTTCTGCTGGTTTCCTAGAGCAGTGCACTGGAGGTTAGCAGTTAGGTCACTTGTTAACAGAATTCGGAATGCTGCTCTGGGTGTGACTGGAGTATATCTCAAAATAGAAATAAATATTTAAATTTAGATCATTTTTGTCCGCTATGTATCTAAAATGGTGCAGACAATATTGTGGAGTAGAAGTATGTAAAAAATTCGCACCCATGGCGAGGGGCCCTTTAAATCCTACCTGTCTTAAAGGTACAGTGTACATTTTTTTCGGTGTTTTGAGCTACCGTCTTCATTTTGAGCTCATTCTGTGCATATTTCATATAAGGTTTCCTCTCGTCATATTAATATTAACCATGCAGCGTCCTTATGAATGGAACGCGTTCACTATCAGAGCTGGTCCTTGGACTTTGATAATTGTTTCCCGTCAGCTCCAGCAGGAATTTCTGAATTCTCCTGGTTAAAGGAAAACCACAGCAGAATGGAGCTCGCCCTCAGGTGAAAGAGCGGAGTCCGAGCCATGGACATGTCACGCTCAGGACCGTCACACTGGTTTTTGGTTGGACCTTCTTGTTGCCGTCTATAAAAGTAGCTGCAGAAGTGTTTACTACAACTGCGCCCTTAAGAAAATGGAGGCTACTGAGAATGCATTTAAAATGTTTTTTTTTTTTATGTGTATATGCCTTTAATTTTTTTGTTTGAAGAATTCCCTGTGGCCAGTAGATTATCTTGACAAATGTTCAGTTTCCCTGCAGCGCCACCAAAGGAGAAATATACGGGCACTGGCCGTCTGCACAGACGGAGAATGGGTCCGCATCCGCCAGATAGGACCGAAGATAAGGCTTCACCTATCTGTTAGTGGTGCACTATGAAGCGCTTCCTTGGGCTTCTGATCTGTTCCTCCGCACCGCAAAAAGATAGAGCATGTCCTATCTTTGATTGTATGTTGCCGATCGTGGACCCATTCAAACCAATGGGTGCAAGCGGAGTGCACATGGTCGATGCACATGCATTGCGGACCGCAATTTGCAGTCCACAGAATGGGCATGAGCAACTCCGCTCGTGGGTATGAGCCTTTACAGCCAAATAAGGCTACTTTCACACTTGCGGCAGAGTGATCAGGCGAGCAGTTCCGTCACAGGCAAAACATATGCCAACTGATGGCATTTGTAAGACTGATCAGGATCCTGATCAGTCTTAAAAATGCCTGATCAGTCAGAAAAATGCATTGAAATGCCAGATCTGTCTTTCCAGTGTCATCCGGCAAAACGGATCCAGCATTAATTTTTTTCACCTTTTTTTTGGTCTGAGCATTCCGGTATTTTGAATGCCGGATCCGGCACTAATACATTCCTATAGAAAAAAAATATCAGATCCGGCATTCAGGCAAGTCTTCAGTTTTTTTGTCTGGAGATAAAACCGTAGCATGCTGCGGTTTTATCTTTTGCCTGATCTGTCGAAAAGACTGAACTGAAGACATCCCTTTCGTCCTAACCAGCAGCACAAGTGGGGTATTTGCCCCTGTGAAGCTGGTCAGGACAGGCGGAATTTTTAATGAGCAAAAAATTTCTGCTTAAGTATCCTAATTAGTAATTAACTAATTAAGCCCCTACCCCATATAACCCGGCCCCAACTGGACGGGGTTGCTTTATAACAAGTAAATGATAAATCACACAAGGGGTGGGATATTTGTGTGCTGCTGTTAGGACTAAGGGAAAACAAATTTACGTCAAAATTTCCACTGGTATTGACGGTTAGGTTTTAGGATAGTTTAGGCCCCTTGGTTAGGTAGTTTAGGGATCGGTTAGCGCCCAGCCCACCGCACCGCAGTCCGTTATTCGCTGATTAGCGTATCGCTAATCAGCATTTGTACTTTTATAGTATCTGGAAGTGATCAAAACTGATCACGGTCAGATCTATAATTGTATTAGTGTCACTTTAGTTCGCCCTCCACCCAAAACGCAGTGTTTGCCCGATCAGGCCTGATCGGTCGCCCACATGTGCGTTCACCCACGCCCGCCCCACCGCAGTGACAAAAAATTATTATTTTTTGATCGCTGCACATTCACTTTACACGCACTGCGGCGATAAAAAAATCAGTTTTGATATTTTTTATCAACCGCAGCGGCCTCCGGTACTTCGCTAGCCTCCCATTAGTAAGACAGGCTTGTTTTTCTTCTTGGGTAGTCTCAGGGAATACCCCTAAATTTAGTAGCTCAAATGTCAAACAAGGGGTATTCCTCTGAAGAGGCCTACAGGCTTCTGACCCAGTCGGATGAGGAATGGGAACCCTCATCTGATGAATCCAGCGGGTCAGAATACGAACCTGTAGAAAGCAGTGGCTCTCTGACCCAAAGTTCGGACGATGAGGTTGAGGTCCCTGATAGCACCAGGCGTACCCGGCCCTGTGTCACTAGACCGCAGGTTGCGCAGGATCCGCTTCAAGGGCAGCAGAGTGGGGCTGGCGCTGTTGGATTACATGGTGAGGCATACACCAGCAGCGCAGCCCTTCCTGGACCTAGTACCAGCACTGCCGTACAACCTGGTGAAGTAGCGAGCACCAGAAGGGCAGTTGGGGCTGGTACGGTGGCACGTGCAGTAGTTACCCCGTCGCAGCCACCGCACAGACGGGCCCGTAGAGCCCCTAGAATCCCTGAGGTGCTGGCAAACCCTGATTGGCAGTCCCTAACTTCAGCCGCACCTGTAGTTCCCCCTTTCACCGCCCAGTCTGGAGTTCGGGTTGAGACTGCTCAGATCGATTCGGCCCTGGGGTTTTTTGAGCTGTTCTTGACTGCGGAGCTCTTGGACTTAGGCCTCATGCACACGACAGTATTTTTTCACTGTCCGCAAAACGGGGTTCCGTTGGTCCGTGATCCGTGAAAGTTTTTTCGTCCGTGGGTCTTCCTTGATTTTTGGAGGATCGGATCCACGGACATGAAAAAAAAGTCGTTTTGGTGTCCGCCTGGCCGTGCGGAGCCAAACGGATCCGTCCTGAATTACAATGCAAGTCAATGGGGACGGATCCGTTTGACGTTGACACAATATGGTGCAATTGCAAACGGATCTGTCCCCCATTGACTTTCAATGTAAAGTCTGGAGTCCCTTTATACCATCGGATCGGAGTTTTCTCCAATCCGATGGTATATTTTAACTTGAAGCATTCCCATCACCATGGGAACGCCTCTATGTTAGAATATACTGTCGGATATGAGTTACATCGTGAAAACTCATATCCGACAGTATATTTTAACACAGAGGCGTTCCCATGGTGATGGGGACGCTTCTAGTTAGAATATACTACAAACTGTGTACATGACTGCCCCCTGCTCCTGAAGGGGTTAATTGTTCGTATCATGTAAGAGATCAGGGCTGCCAGGCAGCAGGGGGCAGACCCCCCCTCCCCAGTTTGAATATCATTGGTGGCCAGTGCGGCCCCCCGCCCCCCCTCCCTCTATTGCAATAATAGCATTGGTGGCCAGTGTGCGCCCCCCCGCCCCCCCTCTATTGTAATAATAGCATTGGTGGCACAGTGTGCGCCACCCCTCCCTCTATTGCATTAACATTGGTGGCAGTGTGCGCCCCCCCGCCCCCCCTTCCTCCCTCTATTGTTTTAATACATTGGTGGCAGTGTGCGGCCTCCCCTCTCCCCCCCCCCCCCGATCATTGGTGGCAGCGGAGTAGAAGCATCATACTTACCTGCTGGTTGCTGCGCTGTCTGTGACCGGCCGGGAACTTCTCCTACTGGTAAGTGACAGGTCTGTGCGGCGCATTGCTGTCACTTACCAGTAGGAGGTGCTCCCGGCCGGACACAGACATTGCAGAAGCCAGCAGGTAAGTATGATGCTTCTACTATTGCTAAGTAACCATGGCAACCAGGACTGCAGTAGCGTCCTCATTGCCATGGTTACCGATCGGAGCCCCAGCGATTAAACTGGGACTCCGATCGGAACTCCGCTGCCACCAATGATCGGGGGGGGGGGGGAACAGGGGAGGCCGCACAGTGCCACCAATGTATTAAAAGAATAGAGGGAGGAAGGGGGGGGGGCGGGGGGGGGCACACACTGCCACCAATGTATTAAAACAATAGAGGGAGGAAGGGGGGGCGGGGGGGGCGCACACTGCCACCAATGTATTAAAACAATAGAGGGAGGAAGGGGGGGCGGGGGGGCACACTGCCACCAATGTTAATGCAATAGAGGGAGGGGGGGCCGCACACTGTGCCACCAATGCTATTATTACAATAGAGGGAGGGAGGGGGGACCGGGGGGGGGCCGCACTGGGCCACTCAGCCCCAGATCTCTTACAGGGGGCTATGATACGCACAATTAACCCCTTCAGGTGCAGACCCTGAGGGGTTAATTGTATGGATCACGGCCCCCTGTAAGAGATCGGGTGCTGCCAGGCAGCAGGGGGCAGTCATGTACACAGTTCGTTGTATATTCTAACTAGAAGCGTCCCCATCACCATGGGAACGCCTCTGTGTTAGAATATACTGTCGGATCTGAGTTTTCACGAAGTGAAAACTCAGCTCTGAAAAAGCTTTTATGCAGACGGATCTTCGGATCCGTCTGTATGAAAGTAACCTACAGCCACGGATCACGGACACGGATGCCAATCTTGTGTGCATCCGTGTTCTTTCACGGACCCATTGACCGTCAAAAAAATAGGACAGGTCAATGGGTCCACGAAAAAACCCGGAAAACGGCACAACGGCCACGGATGCACACAACGGTCGTGTGCATGAGGCCTTAGTTGTGGCAGAAACAGATCGGTATGCCACTCAATTTATATCCGCCAACCCGGGAAGCTTTTATGCCCAGCCTTTCCGGTGGAAACCAGTCCAAGTTTCCGAAATTAAAATTTTTCTGGGCCTTCTCCTCAACATGGGTCTAACCAAAAAGCATGAATTGCGGTCATATTGGTCCACAAACCCAAATTATCACATGCCCATGTTCTCTGCTGCTATGTCCAGGACACGATTTGAGACCATCCTGCGTTTCCTGCACTTTAGCGACAACACCGCCTCCCGTCCCAGGGGCCACCCTGCTTTTGACCGGCTCCACAAAATTCGGCCCCTCATAGACCATTTCAACCAGAAATTTGCAGATTTGTATACCCCAGAGCAAAACATCTGCGTAGACGAGTCCCTGATACATTTTACCGGGCGCCTTGGCTTCAAACAATACATCCCAAGCAAGCGCGCCCGGTATAGGGTCAAATTGTATAAGCTCTGTGAAAGGGCCACAGGCTATACCCACAAATTTCGGATTTATGAGGGTAAAGATCAGACCCTGGAGCCGGTCGGTTGCCCTGACTACCTGGGGAGCAGTGGGAAGACAGTCTGGGACTTGGTGTCACCCTTATTTGGCAAGGGGAACCATCTTTATGTGGACAATTTCTACACAAGTGTGGTCCTCTTTAGGCATTTGTTCCTAGAACAGATTGGCTGCTGTGGCACCGCGCGACCTAGTCGCGCGGGCTTCCCCCAACGGCTTGTTACCACCCGTCTTGCAAGGGGGGAGAGGGCCGCACTGTGTAACGAAGAACTGCTCGCGGTGAAATGGAGAGACAAGCGTGACGTTTACATGCTCTCCTCCATTCACGCAGACACGACAATCCAAATTGAGCGAGCAACCCGTGTCATTGAAAAGCCCCTCTCAGTCCACGACTATAACCTTCACATGGGAGGGGTGGACTTCAATGACCAGATGTTGGCTCCGTATTTAGTTTCCCGACGCACCAGACGCTGGTATAAGGCTGAGTTCACATGGGCGAGATTTCCGCGCGGGTGCAATGCAGGAGGTGAGCGCATTGCACCCGCACTGAATCCGGAACCATTCATTTCAATGGGGCTGTGTACATGACCATTTTTTTTCACGCATCACTTCTGCAATGCTTTAAAATCGCAGCATGCTCTATATTCTGCGTTTGTAACGCAGGACAGGCCCCATAGAAGTGAATGGGGCTGCGTGACAAACGCATTGCATTCGCAAGCAAGTGCGGGTGCGATGCGTTTTTCACTGATGGTTGCTAAGAGATGTTGTTTGTAAACCTTCCGTTTTTTATCACGCACGTGAAAAACGCATCAAAACGCATTGCACCCGCGCAGAAAAAACTGAACAACTAAACGCAATCGCAGACAAAACTGACTGAACTTGCTTGCAAAACAGTGCGAGTTTCACTGAACGCATCCGGAGCCAATCCGTCACGCCCGTGTGAACCCAGCCTTAGATTGTGTCTGTATATTTGATTCAATTGGCTCTGTATAAGGCCTCTTTCACACAGGCGTCAGTTTTTTTGCCCGGATAAGAGGCGGGTGCGTTGCGGGAAAATGCGCGATTTTTCTGCGCGAGTGCAAAACATTGTAATGCGTTTTGCACTCGCGTGAGAAAAATCGCGCATGTTTGGTACCCAAACCCGAACTTCTTCACAGAAGTTCGGGTCTGTGATCGGTGTTCTGTAGATTGTATTATTTTCCCTTATAACATGGTTATGAGGGAAAATAATAGCATTCTGAATACATAATGCATAGTACAATAGCGCTGGAGGGGTTAAAAAAAATAAAAAAGTTAACTCACCTTATCCTCTTGATCTCGTAGTTCCCGGTCTCTTCTTTACTAGCTGTGGGCTAAATGACCTGTGGTGACGTCAGATCACATGCTCCAATCACATGGTCCATCACCGTGGTGATGGAGCATGTGATCTGACGTCATCAAAGGTCCTTTACCTGTATTTAATGCTCACCACAGGTCCTGCTCAACAAAGGATACAGAAGGAGATGCCGGCTTCGCGATCAAGTGGACTAAGGTGAGTTAAATTATTTTTTATTTTTTTTAACCCCTCCAGCGCTGTTTTACTATGCATTCTGTATTCAGAATGCTATTATTTTCCCTTATAACCATGTTATAAGGGAAAATAATAATGATCGGGTCTCCATCCTGATCGTTTCCTAGCAACCGTGCGTGAAAATCGCACCGCATCCGCATTTGCTTGCGGATGCTATGCGATTTTAACGCACCCCATTCACTTCTATGGGGCCTGCATTGCGGGAAAAACGCAGAATGTAGAGCATGCTGCGATTTTCACTCAACGCACAAGTGATGCGTGAAAATAACCGCTCATGTGCACAGCCCCATAGAAATGAATGGGTCCGGATTCAGTGGGGGTGCAATGCGTTCAACACACGCATCGCACCCGCACGGAAAACTCGCCCGTGTGAAAGGGGCCTAAGGCTGGGAGAACAGGATCCTTCCTCAAATTTCAGGAAGAGATCATCGAGAACCTCCTGTATCCAGGAGGTTCCGTGGCCCCATCCACCAGTGTAGTTAGCCGTCTACACGAGCGACATTTCCCCAATGTCGTTGCTGGTACCTCAACCCAACCATCACCCCGAAAAAGATGTTGTGTCTGTAGCAGGAGTGGAATAAGGCGTGACACCCGCTATTTCTGTCCTGACTGCCCTGACCACCCTGCCCTATGCTTAGGGGAGTGTTTCCGGAAGTACCACACACAGGTACACCTAGCATAGGGATCACATCTCACCAGGACAGGCACACAGGGCTATTAGGGCCCATTCACACAGAGCTGCTGCAAACCTCTCCTTTCACCTGGGATAAAGTGAATAATGTACTTCGCCACATCTTTGGCGATTTGCACTTTGCACATTGTCCCATGGGGAAGGAGAGGTTTGTCCTATAAAGGTTAAAAAAAAAAAAAAAAAAAAAAAAACACCAGTAAGCAAAAAAGTTAACGTTCAGTTCCAAAAGTTAAATAAAGTTTATATGTTCTGTTCAAAGGTTATTATAAAGTTAATAAATTTTATTGCGTTGCGGCCTGGTTTTTTCTTTTTTGTTTTGTTTTTTTACCTTCCAGGTGGACCAACCGATCGACTAGCTGCAGCACTGATGTGCATTCTGACAGAAGCATTGCGCTGCTGTCAGATTACACACAAGTCTGTGTATGCGGCGCTGCAAGACGAGATTTCTCCTCTGCAGTAAAAGATACGTTTGCCGAGGCATATGAGCTGAGGAGGAGGCGGTGTTCCTATGCTTTGGCAAACACTTTGTATATAAAAAAAATATATAAAAAATCCTGGCAATGATTTATTCATCCACATCGATTGATGTGAATGGAGAAATCAGGTTTGCCAGGGCATACGAGCTAAGTGGGTATGGATGTTGGGCGGAGCTCCTATGTCCTGGCAGACGCCTTTCCCCTCCTTTTTTTTGGGCAGAGATTTTTTCATCCACATTGATCGATGCGAATGAAGGAATCTGTGCCGTTCATTTTTTTCTTTCAGCCCAGAGGCTGAACGGAAAAAAAAATCTCATTACCTGTATGCTCAAGGAGAATAGCAGAAACTCCTAATGCTGGCCATACATGTAATGATTGCGGAGACCCTCAAATGCCAGGACAGTACAAACACCCCACAAATGACCCCATTTTGGAAAGAAGACACCCCAAGGTATTCGCTGAGGGGCATATTGAGTCCATGAAAGATTGAAATTTTTGTCCCAAGTTAGCGGAAAGGGAGACTTTGTGAGAAAAAAGAAAAAAAAAATGAATTTCCGCTAACTTATGCCAAAAAAAAAAAAAATTCGATGAACTCGCCAGGCCCCTCATTGAATACCTTGGGGTGTCTTCTTTCCAAAATGGGGTCACATGTGGGGTATTTATACTGCCCTGGCATTTTAGGGGCCCTAAAGCGTGAGAAGAAGTCTGGGATCCAAATGTCTAAAAATGCCCTCCTAAAAGGAATTTGGGCACCTTTGCTCATCTAGGCTGCAAAAAAGTGTCACACATGTGGTATCGCCGTACTCAGGAGAAGTTGGGGAATGTGTTTTGGGGTGTCATTTTACATATACCCATGCTGGGTGAGAGAAATATCTTGGTCAAATGCCACCTTTGTATAAAAAAATTGGAAAAGTTGTCTTTTGCCGAGATATTTCTCTCACCCAGCATGGGTATATGTAAAATGACACCCCAAAACACATTCCCCAACTTTTCCTGAGTACGGCGATACCAGATGTGTGACACTTTTTTGCAGCCTAGGTGGGCAAAGGGGCCCACATTCCAAAGAGCCCCTTCCGGATTTCACAGGCCATTTTTTACAGCTTTTGATTGCAAACTACTTCGCACGCATTTGGGCCCCTAAAATGCCAGGGCAGTATAACTACCCCACAAGTGACCCCATTTTGGAAAGAAGACACCCCAAGGTATTCCGTGAGGGGCATGGCGAGTTCCTAGAATTTTTAATTTTTTGTCACAAGTTAGCGGAAATTTATTTATTTTTCTTACAAAGTCTCATATTCCACTAACTTGTGACAAAAAATAAAAACTTCCATGAACTCTCTATGCCCATCATGAAATACCTTGGGGTGTATTCTTTCCAAAATTGGGTCACTTGTGGGGTAGTTATACTGCCCTGGCATTTTAGGGGCCCTAATGTGTGCGAAGTAGTTTGCAATCAAAAGCTGTAAAAAATGGCCTGTGAAATCTGAAAGGTGCTCTTTGGAATATGTGCCCCTTTGCCCACCTAGGCTGCAAAAAAATGTCACACATGTGGTATCGCCGTACTCAGGAGAAGTTGGGGAATGTGTTTTGGGGTGTATTTTTACATATAACCATGCTGGTGAGATAACTATCTTGGTCAAATGCCAACTTTGTATAAAAAAAAATGGGAAAAGTTGTCTTTTGCCGAGATATTTCACCCAGCATGGGTATATGTAAAAAGACACCCCAAAACACATTGCCCTACTTCTAAAAGTTCTATGAACTCATTATGCCCATCAGCGAATACCTTAGGGTGTCTACTTTCCGAAATGGGGTCATTTGTGGGGTGTTTGTACTGTCTGGGCATTGTAGAACCTCAGGAAACATGACAGGTGCTCAGAAAGTCAGAGCTGCTTCAAAATTCACATTTTTGTACCATAGTTTGTAAATGCTATAACTTTTACCCAAACCATTTTTTTTTACCCAAACATTTTTTTTAATCATGTAGAACAATAAATTTAGCGAAAAATTTATATATAGATGTCGTTTTTTTAAAAAAAAATTACAACTGAAAGTGAAAAATGTAATTTTTTGGCAAAAATGTTGTTAAATTTCGATTAATAACAAAAAAAGTAAAAACGTCAGCAGCAATGAAATACCACCAAATGAAAGCTCTATTAGTGAGAAGAAAATTAGGTAAAATTCATTTGGGTGGTAAGTTGCAGGACCGAGCAATAAACGGTGAAAGTAGTGTAGTGCAGAAGTGTAAAAAGTGGCCTGGTCATTAAGGGTGTTTTAGCTAGGGTGGCTGAGGTGATTAAAGGGAACCTGTCATCAACTTTGTGCTCCCCATACTAACAGCAGAATAAAGCAGAGAAAGGTGAGTTGATTTCGGCTGTTAGTCATTTTAAAGTTAGAAATAAGTGGTTGCTGAGAACCAACATCACAATCATTGCAGACTGGGCCTGGAAAAGAGTCATGGCCTCCTGAGAAGAGTCCTGGTTATTCATGAAGTCCTGCTCTCCCCCCACCTGCTGATGACTGATGTCTTCTACCTAGTTTTCTTCCTTTCTGTCTAGGAGAGAACTGCCAATCATCAGCAGATGGGGGAGAACAGGAGATTAGGAATAACCAGGACTCTTCTCAGGTAGATCTGACTCTTCTCAAGGCCTGGGCTGCAATGATTATGATGCTGGTTCTCAGCAACCACTTACTTTTAGCTTATGAGTGACACAGCGCTGACATCAGCATTTCTGTCACTATTTTATGCTGCCCTCAGTGAGGTCAGCGTAAGGCCTTATGCACACGACTGTGGTGTGTCTTGCGGTTTGCAAATCACGGATCCGCAAAACACGGATGGCGTTCGTGCGCATTTCGCAATTTGCGGAACGACACATACAGCCTTCAATATAAATGCCTAGTCTTGTCCGCAAAGTGTGGACAAGAATAGGACATGTTATTTTATTTTTTTTTTTGTGGGGCCACGGAACGGAGCAACGGATGCCGACAGCACACAGAGTGCTGTCCGCATCTTTTGCGGCCCCATTGAAGAGAATGGGTCCGCATCCGAGCCGCCAAAACGGTGGCTCGGATGCGGACCAAAACAACGTCCGTGTGCATGAGGCCTAAAGATGATGACAGGTTCCATTTAAGACTTTCCATAGGAATTTCAGGAATATAGCATGCTTTTCAAATCATTAGGTTTCTGTGATCCATAACGTAATTGCCACCGTCAGGTAAGATTGTTCGCCATCAGTACTTGTGCTCAGCTAAAATATATACAATGTTTTATTTATGATGAAATAAGAGTAATAATAATAATCATCATCTTAATAATCCGTTTCTGTACCCTGCACATATCAACATGTCGTGACAAACTGTTTCCATTTCCCTTTTCATTCTTCAAAGGAGATTCCCAGCACAAGGTTTGATATGATTTTGGATTCCTCGTAGATCTCCAGTATGATGAAGCTGCCATCTAGTTCCAGACCCCTCCACCTTCCTGATCCCTGGCACAGCAGATGGCCTGGATGTGTCACTGTGACACTGCAGAGCCCTGCCTATACCTCTGCCTTCCCTTCAGCACTGCCCCTTTAAGGAGTTGCTAGCTGCTGTGTGCAAGGTCTCTTTAAAAGGTTGTTCCAGCAGCCAGGAGGGAGGGGGTATAGCCATTGTTTCTGCCAAAGGTTTTTTTTTTCCTCTCTCTCTGATCTGATTATTTTAACTCCAGTTAAAGGAAAGGCAAGATGGCTGAGATGGGGAAGGGAGTCACTGCAGGGAAAATAGCCAGCAATATGCAGAAGAAGCTCACCAGGGCACAGGAGAAGGTAAGCAGATCAGACTGCTGTGACAGGGGACAGTGACAGCTCCTAGAGTGTCAGCTCTGCATTAATGGGCTAGCATTTGCTGCTCTGCATTGCTGCATTAGGAGGGAGCAGTGTGTGGGTATTTGCTAGGGGCAGGGTGGGACCACTGACCGATTAGAGTGTCAGCTCTTCGTAGCAATCTATTGCCATGTAATCTGCAGCTTTAGCACAGCGGTGTCAGGCACCCATGGAGCCTGAAGCATGGTGTCAGGGGGTGCACTGAGAGCTCTGCTGCAATGCCATATGTAGTCACAAGTAATGCAATGTAATTCGTTATGTAAGGAGGCAGCACACTGCACCCTCTGATCTCCAGGTATTAGCTGCTAATCCTCCTCCCTTTCTGGAGCAGCCTGGGAAGAGCATTTCAATGTAGGGAAGGATGTTGGTGTGACACCATGTAACATTTACTGTCATTGAATGGCTGGGAAATCAATGTGACAGCAGAGGAGGTTTCCTGCAGATCTGTGTGTGTTCTGGGCCCAATGATACATTGTTACAATGGAGCCTCCTTGTTTTGTAAATAAAGAAACAATCATCTCATTTCCTGCAAAAGGAGGGGGGGAGGGGGGTCAGTGGATTTGGTTGGTTCTGCTGATGCCTTTTGTCAGTTTTCAGTAATGATATGGCGGTAATTATATGGTGTTTAGATCCTGCAGATCTACAGTCAGTTTGTCTATCGTGTGTGCATGTCGGGGTTGTTGCATTATATGGTTATTATTAATGGTTATAGTGTCATGACAAGAACCCCCCCCCCCCATCTCCCTTTCTGTTTCTGCCTCCCACCATTCTATAGGTCCCTTCTATGTACAGCCCCTGCAGAATAGTATGTAATCAATGTATGGATGGGTAGAAGTGTTTGCTGGAGGTCACCACTAGTTTTGGAGAATTCACCAGTAGTGATGATTATATATCGGTTATTGTCTTACCAGCCAGAAACTATTATTCTTAGCTTTCTCTCAGCATTGCATCCTACATGGGCACTGTATGGCGGCACATGGAAGTCCTATGGTTCTGTATTATGGAGTTGTAGGCACTCCCTATGGCACCATATTCTACTCTAGAAAGGAATCCACAATTTGCTAATAGATTACATATGAATTCGCTGGAACAACTTCCATATACTATCAGAAGCACAGTATGAGCCCCTAGTAGAGCCAGGTATGTGCATAGGTCCGGATTTGGCCATGTGGATGCAATATCATATAGCTCGGGTCACTTGACTGGTATATGGAAAACCAAGATGTGCTGGAGGTCAGAGGTTACTGCAGGAATGTGGAGAAGTATTCCTATCAGGCTATTGATTATGTGGGGTTTTATTCTATTCTTCATGAGGGTACTTTCACACTGGCGTTTTTCCTTTTCCGGCATTGAGTTCCGTCCTAGCGGCTCTATACCGGGAGAGAACTGATCAG
The DNA here is from genome assembly GCF_014858855.1 of Bufo gargarizans. NCBI lineage: Eukaryota > Metazoa > Chordata > Amphibia > Anura > Bufonidae > Bufo > Bufo gargarizans. The sequence continues at coordinate 27,842 of NW_025334609.1, read as the reverse complement.
TTTTATCCTAATGCATTCTGAATGGAGAGCAATCCGTTCAGGGTGTCTTCAGTTCAGTCTTTTTGACTTTTCAGGACGGAGATAATACTGCAGCATGCTGCGGTTTTATCTCCGGCCAAAATTCCGGAACACTCGCCGAAATGCCGGATCCGGCATTTTTTCCCATTGACATGCATTAATGCCGGCCCCGAGTGTTCCGGCATTGCGGTCTGCACATGCTCAGACCGCAACTGAGAGACGGATCCGGCATTTTAATGCATTTGTCATACGTATCAGGATCCTGATCCGTCTGACTAATGCCATCGGTTTGCATGCGTTTTGACGGATCCGGCAGGCAGTTCCAGCGATGGAAATTGTGAAAGTACAGTACCCTAATATATTTGGCAGTACGCAGGTGTGACGGTGTAAAGAAGGTATATATATAACCTGTGCCCCTTTTTTCTTCTGGTCATCACCAGGCCTCCTTTATGGCCCCCCCTTACAATATATGACCCCAGGCCCCTGATTGATGGACGGCAGGAGGACAGGAGGAGACATGTGTGCTGCAAGTAGATCAGAGGTCACAGCTGGTTTTGGAGACATAGATCATTCTGGACACTTGATAGGGGAATCTATATTTAACCCATGAATGGCTGTATTCCTTTGGGTTTCAGGCTTGGGGGGTGCAGAGGAAACCATGTCTGAAGGAGACAAATGCTCCACATTAAAGTGTGTGGAGGTTCCCTGTTCCATTGTTGACCTCCCTCACTACCCCCTACCACATTTGGAGACACGCGACGATCAGACTTGAATTTAGCAGAATGGAATTATAAAAATAAGTTACTGTGCATCATTTCCAGCTGCTGTTTCCTAAACTTGCTGGTTTAAGAAAATAGTCGTCATGTCAATAACAGCCGCGAGCTGCAACAATGTAGAAACCGTACTGTGACAGTGGGAGGTGACTTTTATTTTTATTCTTTTTTTTTTTTTGGGTTGGAGAATTCATTTACCATGGTGAATAGATATGTACAGGTCCTTCTAAAAAAATTAGCATATTGTGATAAAGTTCAATATTTTCTGTAATGTACCGATAAACATTAGACTTTCATATATTTTAGATTCATTACACACCAACTGAAGTAGTTCAAGCCTTTTATTGTTTTAATATTGATGATTTTGGCATACAGCTCATGAAAACCCAAAATTCCTATCTCAAAAAATTAGCATATCATGAAAAGGTTCTCTAAACGAGCTATTAACCTAATCATCTGAATCAACTAATTAACTCTAAACACCTGCAAAAGATTCCTGAGGCTTTTAAAAACTCCCAGCCTGGTTCATTACTCCAAACCGCAATCATGGGTAAGACTGCCGACCTGACTGCTGTCCAGAAGGCCATCATTGACACCCTCAAGCAAGAGGGTAAGACACAGAAAGAAATTTCTGAACGAATAGGCTGTTCCCAGAGTGCTGTATCAAGGCACCTCAGTGGGAAGTCTGTGGGAAGGAAAAAGTGTGGCAGAAAACGCTGCACAACGAGAAGAGGTGACCGGACCCTGAGGAAGATTGTGGAGAAGGACCGATTCCAGACCTTGGGGGACCTGTGGAAGCAGTGGACTGAGTCTGGAGTAGAAATCCAGAGCCCCCGTGTACAGGCGTGTGCAGGAAATGGGCTACAGGTGCCGCATTCCCCAGGTCAAGCCTCTTTTGAACCAGAAACAGCGGCAGAAGCGCCTGACCTGGGCTACAGAGAAGCCGCACTGGACTGTTGCTCAGTGGTCCAAAGTACTTTTTTCGGATGAAAGCAAATTTTGCATGTCATTCGGAAATCAAGGTGCCAGAGTCTGGAGGAAGACTGGGAAGAGGGCAATGCCAAAATGCCTGAAGTCCAGTGTCAAGTACCCACAGTCAGTGATGGTCTGGGGTGCCATGTCAGCTGCTGGTGTTGGTCCACTGTGTTTTATCAAGGGCAGGGTCAATGCAGCTAGCTATCAGGAGATTTTGGAGCACTTCATGCTTCCATCTGCTGAAAAGCTTTATGGAGATGAAGATGTCATTTTTCAGCACGACCTGGCACCTGCTCACAGTGCCAAAACCACTGGTAAATGGTTTACTGACCATGGTATTACTGTGCTCAATTGGCCTGCCAACTCTCCTGACCTGAACCCCATAGAGAATCTGTGGGATATTGGGAAGAGAAAGTTGAGAGACGCAAGACCCAACACTCTGGATGAGCTTAAGGCCGCTATCGAAGCATCCTGGGCCTCCATAACACCTCAGCAGTGCCACAGGCTGATTGCCTCCATGCCACGCCGCATTGAAGCAGTCAATTCTGCAAAAGGATTCCCGACCAAGTATTGAGTGCATAACTGAACATCATTATTTGAAGGTTGACTTTTTTTGTATTAAAAACACTTTTCTTTTATTGGTCGGATGAAATATGCTAATTTTTTGAGATAGGAAATTTGGGTTTTCATGAGCTGTATGCCAAAATCATCAATATTAAAACAATAAAAGGCTTGAACTACTTCAGTTGTGTGTAATGAATCTAAAATATATGAAAGTCTAATGTTTATCAGTACATTACAGAAAATAATGAACTTTAGCACAATATGCTAATTTTTTTAGAAGGACCTGTATAGCAGGAATGGACCCTGGAGACAAAACTTTTCCTGGACCCATCACCTAACTGGTTGAGACTATGTTTGGTCCTTTATTGTTGTTATTATTGATTATTAAAGCCCCATTCATTCCACGGCGCTGTCCACATGATAAGCGGTGCACATACATAATACAGACAATTGCAATGAGCATGAACAAGACGAGTTATAAACTGGTAGAGAAGGAGAGAGGGCCCTGTCAGCAAAGGCTTGCAATCTACAAGATGGGATCTATATACAATATAAGCATGACGTATCCAGATCTGTAGGATAATCTTTGTGGCCCCACCTGCCTATAGGCTGCTGTTATTTTATGGCATTGGGGGCTTATGTCCCCCCAGGAGTCATAGGGCTGCAACCCCCTTTACCTGCTCCAGGGCTGCCATCTGGAATCTCAGGACCACGTACAGGCAAACTGTCCCCCACACTGGCCCTGCTTACATTCATAGCTATAACAGCCATAACTTTTTTCCACATCAGGCCACTTTCCCATACACATCAGTAAAATTTTAATTTCTATCAACTTTTATTATGGGGGAAAAATGATTAACCAAACATAAAAAATGTGTTCACTGCATTGTACGAATTATTATTGGGATTAAAGGGATATCTCAGATCTTCCACATAGCAGGCAGCAGCCTTACCACTACACTATGGCACTGCTCTGTTGGGGCTCATGCACAGGACTGTGGATTTGTGTCCACATAACATGCAGATCGGATGCGGACCCGTTCACACGGTCTGCTGTCTGCATCTGTATTTCTGTTTTATGGCCCCACAGAAAAAAATATTACATGTCCTACTCTTGTCCGTTTTGTGGACAAGGATAGAGTAGTTGTGAAGGAGTGAAAAAAATGGCTGCAGGTTCTCAGCCGGTATCTGTGTTTTGCGGATCTGAAGTTTGCGGACAGCAAAAATAGCTGCAGCCGTGTGCATGAGCCCTTAGGCCTCATGCACACGACTGTTGTTTTTCTCGGCCTCCGTTCCGTTTTTTGGGCAGATAGGATTCATTTCAATGGATCAGCCAAAAAATTATGATAGTTCATCCGTTTGTGTTCCGCATCCGTTGTTCGTGTTTCCCTTCAGCCCAAAAAAATAGTCCAACTTTTTTCACATTTGCGGACAAGGATAGGCATTTATTACAAGGGATCTGTGGGGAAAAAAAGGATCCTCCAAAACAAACGTTTTTTTAGCGGATGCACAATTTGCGGACACAAAAAACAACTGTCTTGTGCATGAGGCCTTATAGGGATAGGATTTTGTGTGTTCAGAAAGCTACTAAACAGTATTACCATTTTCACAGACATAATATTATATAGTATAAATCCTATTGTTTAGCAGCTTTTGAGACACAAAAATTCCAATCTCTGTAACAATTTCTCTCTTTTTTATTTTTTGTAAAGTTTTTAAAGTAGAAAAATACAACTTTTAGTAATGGTAGAAAACATAACTTTTTTACTTCCCATAAATTTTTCTGCAAAGTTAATATTACTAAAAAATAATGGAGCAAAAATCATTACACTAAAGGCATTTTTGTAACATACCTGCTATTAAATATCATGATAATTACAGTATTTGTTGTCCCTGTAACCATAATAACCTGTACAATACATCGAACGCATTAATTATGGTCAGCGGTAAATAGGGCAAGTAAAATTGACGCTATTTTTCCCTTTGTTTTAGTAATACTATTTAATATTATGCTTGTGAAGACAATAGTAATACTGTTATCGCATCTGCAGTGCTATAGTGTAGTGGTAAGTCTGCTGCCTGCCAGGCTGAAGGTCTGGGAATCAATTCCTAACAGAAACCATTAAAATCATTGCTTTAGTAGATATCATTGGGTTTGGCAGGGGCCTCTTCACATCTAAGGGAAGGGCCACACAGCTTTATTAGTATTACTGTACTGAAGTGACTATTCATGAGGCTGTTGATGTTAGAGACCCCCGAAGTGACCAGGCTGCTCCGGACCCCCGTGGCGGCAGTAGGGCGCTGCCTGTAGCTGATTTGCTCCGCTGAGCTTGTGCCACTTTAAGATCATGCAGCTGATTTTATCTTTCTTGACCCTTGACTTTGTCTTCGCACATTTTCCCAAATACTTGATCTGAAAACGTTTTCTCGTTGCTTTCTCAAGATTCCCAAAGGAAATGAAATATTGGCAAATTGTGCCTGGAATAAGATTCACAGGGCTGTAAAAAAGCAGATATCAAGGAGCAGAGCCCTCGCAGGCCACATCAGTCAGCGCTGTTATGTGGGCCACTACATGTGGCCGCCCTCCCGGCTTCTCCTACTGATGGGAAAGTAAGAATTTGCGTAGAACGGAAAATAAGGTTGGGATCTGAGAAGTGGCATTGAGATCTGTAGCCTCGGGAGTGTGGGAACTGGACGGTGAGCGAGGCCGGGGGTCTTATCGTGTGTATAGAGCTGGGGGTCGGCAACTTCCAGCTGTTGTGAAACTATAACTCCCAGCATGCACACATGCTCAGCTGTTCTCAGAACACCCATAGAAGTGAATGGAGCATGCTGGGAGATGCAGTTTCGCTACAGCTGGTGTGCCGGTGTTCCGTGATATTTCCCGACCCTCTTCACTTCCTGTTGTGACGCGGCCGCACCGGACATGACGTTCCTAGCTTTGGAAGGAGGTGTGCCGCGCCGCGCCGCGCGGGCGCACAACGACTGGGTAGGGAAATTTCACAAAAGAGTTGGGGAGAAGGGGCCACCTAATGCGCTTGCGCCTTACCTCTCATCTGGCTCGAGATGATCAGACGCCACGCGTGCGCAGTGAGTGGTAGGGAGATTTAACAGAACAAATGGCCATCAGATTTCCCTACCCAGGTGCGGTGATCGGATGGATGTTCGGTATAAGAGATCTCCCTTTCCACTGGTGCGCACGCGCGGTGTATCCCGACGGGAGTAGTTAGCTGCGCTTGCGCACTGGCCCGTCATTTTTTCCCTAACCTCTAACTGCTGGTGAGCCTCCCGGCGCATGCGCAGTGTCGGATGGTGTCCAACTGAGAGGTAAGGCGCAAGCGCATTAGGTGGCCCCTTCTCCCCAACTCTGGTGTGAAATTTCCGTACCCTGTTGTTGTGCGCCTGCGCGGCGCGGCACACCTCCTTCCAAAGCTGGGAACGTCATGTCCGGTGCGGCCGCATCACAACAGGAGGTGACGAGGGTAGGGAAATATCACGGAACACCGGATCCCTGGTCTAGAGGCCATCAATCAGCTTATAATGTGCGCCCGTCCTATGCCAGGTTCTCACAGTTAATGACTTTGTGCCAGGTGCTGCCACCAGGACAGACTGCCAACCTCATGGAACATTTTCCCTATCAATCTTGGCTCTTAGTCATTAAGCCAGAATTGTGCCAGAATTCTCTTATACAGACTTATCTCCCTCTTGGAAAGCTGGGTGGAAACCATTGTAGGTTATGACCATAGTTGTCACCCTGGGTCTGGAATGACAAATCCACCTTGCACATGAGCAGTTCCTCTCCAGTCTCCAGCACAGCAAGGATCTATTCACACGTTGCAGATTTGTTGCAGATATTTCTGTCCCATGCAGGTGAATGGGGCTTGCACCTGCTGCAGAAACCACCCAGTTCTGATACAATGTAATGCCTGCAACCAGTCTCCGGTGTGTGAATTCACACTGGCGAGTATTCCGCACGGATGCGATGCGTGATGTGAACGCTTTGCACCCGCACTAAATCAGGACCCATTCATTTCTATGGGGCTGTTCACATGAGCGGTGATTTTCACGCATCACTTGTGCGTTGCGTGAAAATCGCAGCATGTTCTATATTCTGCGTTTTTCACGTAACGCAGGTCCCATAGAAATGAATGGGGTTGCGTGAAAATCGCAAGCATCCGCAAGCAAGTGCGGATGCGGTGCGATTTTCACGCATGGTTGCTAGGAGACGATTGGGATGGGGACCCGATCATTATTATTTTCCCTTATAACATGGTTATAAGGGAAAATAATAGCATTCTGAATACAGAATGCATAGTAAAACAGCGCTGGAGGGGTTAAAAAAAATAAATAAAATAATTTAACTCACCTTAGTCCACTTGATCGCGCAGCCGGCATCTCTTTCTGTCTTTGTTGAAACGTCATGTGACGTACCATGTGATGACCGGAGTGACATCATCAAAGGTCCTTAACCTCTATTTAATGCTCACCCCAGTCCCCAGGTCCTGTTCAGCGCAGAGGAGACACAAGTAGATGCCGGCTTCGCGATCAAGTGGATTAAGGTGAGTTACATTTATTTTTTTATTTTTTTAACCCCTCTAGCGCTGTTTTACTATGCATTCTGTATTCAGAATGCTATTATTTTCCCTTATAACCATGTTATAAGGGAAAATAATAATGATCGGGTCTCCAGCCCGATCGTCTCCTAGCAACTGTGCGTGAAAATCGCACCGCATCCGTACTTGCTTGCGGATGCTATGCGATTTTCACGCTTCCCATTCACTTTTATGGGGCCTGCGTCGCGTGAAAATCGGACAACATAGAGCATGCTGCGATTTTCACTCAACGCACAAGTGATGCGTGAAAATCCCCGCTCATGTGCACAGCCCCATAGAAATGAATGGGTCAGGATTCAGTGCGGGTGCAATGCGTTCACCGCACGCATCGCACCCGCACGGAAAACTCGCCCGTGTGAAAGGGGCCTTATACTCCAAGGCATCTCGGCAAGATGAATGTCTGGGGAATTGCTATGTAGGCAACTCCTTGAAACTTTGGTGCAGTTGCTGGAATTGCTCCTATTCCTGGAGGTCCTGTAAGTCGGTGAGGGGGGGGGGGGGGGGGACCAGGAATGCTGACGGTCACTCCTCACTGTGACTCTGGATGGGATCGGCCTGTGATGTCACAGCAGTGATACATAATGTCCGATGGTGGGGAGGGGGCCTGCTATCTGCTGCGCTGGGGTCACCTCTGATCTCTGCGAACAATCCCTGTTATGTATGGACACAGGATCCCTTCCTCTCCGCTATTAGGTTCAGTTGCTCCACAGCAAGTGACAGTTTTACAGCTGGAGGCCCCTTTAAATGTGGAGACAAGATGAGCAGTGATCTCTCTGCGGTTCTGGGTCCGCATTGTTTTCCTGCATCTTGGTTAGTTGCTCTAAATCCCAAAGGTGCAAGTCCGATTGTCATGGCGATCTGCGAGGAAACGCAAAAATGCACCAGCAGTCGGCTGCGGCTAGAAATCGAATGACCGCAGAGAAAATGTCATTGGTCCTCATCTCGACCACTGCGTCCGGCCCATTATAATGATTACAGATCCCCAACAAAAGTGAGGACACCCCTTAGTGACAATGGCCAAATTGTGCCAATACTTTATGTGGCCGGCATTATTTTCCAGCACTGCCTTCACTCTCTTGGGCATGGAGGTCACTGGAGCTTCACAGGTTCCACCGGAATCCTCTTCCCTGGTGGATGTTAGAGACCTTGGGCTCCTCCACCTTCTGTTTGAGGAGGCCCCATAAGGTTTAGGTATAACGCACTGGTCTCCAGTCCTCCCCTGTATACCGCTGCACGCGCTGGACACCATCTGAACCAAATAAGTTTTATCTTGGTCTCATCAGACCACAGGACATCCATATCCTTAGGCCTCTTGCACACAAACATTTTTTGTTCCATTTTTTTGCGTTCTGTATACGGAACCATTAATTTCAATGGATCCAAAAAAAAAAATAGAAGGTACCCCATTCTCACTTAGGGGTGTCCTCACTTTTGTTGCCAGCGGTTTAGACATTAATGGCGGTGTGATGAGTTATTTTGAGGGCACAACAAATTTACACTGTTCTACAAGCCGTGCACTGACTGCGTTACATTGTATCAAAGTGTCAGATCTTCAGTGCTGTCCCAGGAAAACATAGAATAAAATATTTACAAAAATGTGAGGGGTGCGCTGACTTTTGTGAGATACTGTATCTATCTATCTATCTATCTATCTATCTATCTATCTATGGTTTACATCTGACTAAAGACTGATATGTGCAAGACGAGTATCAATGGTGATGTTATATATACAGGAAGGATAGATGGAGAGATGATTAGTTAGATATGAGATGGATAGTGTCAGCATTATCTATATAGATTCTGTGTTGTAGGATGTCAGTATTAATGGGGCACATGGAGCCCCTGGCAGTAAAGAGGCCCCAGGTTTATCTTTTGCGTTGGGGACCAGGAGCCCAAAGCTTCGCCCCATGACCTGCAGCTGGAGGTACAGACGTCTGGCTTCTGGTCCAGCGCTGATGTCCACACTTTTGTTCTGCATCATTTCCCGTCTTTTCTACAGAACAGCAGATTTCTCCGCAGACACAACATTTCTCTAATGCTACAAATATCCCTCCAGGACCTGAACCCGGAGACCACGGAATATTCCCTGTGCTGGATCAGGTTCCCCTCGCACACCGCGCTCTTATTACTCCTCAGACGGTGGCGGTGTGATAGGAGGACATCATTTCAATCCATATTTAGAAATGTTCGTCCTCGTTTGTAGTTGTTTTTCTTCATTTATTGTAAAGTTGCCAGTGGTCGGGGATCTGTGGTAAACCACAGCATTCTGCCATAAATTGGTAACAACCGGGGCGTAACAGTGTCGAACTGATTAGCCAAGGGAAAGATAATCCACTGACAGGTGCAGGTGGGGGTCATCTGCTGGACCCTGTAAAATGCATGGCTTATATGTATGGTCAATGGGTACCCCTTGGGTACTGTTCTGCCCTCAGGTGTCTCTCCAATTAAAGCTGCCCATTCATACTCCATAACTGTCGTCTGATTGTTTGGCCGACAGCTGTGTCTCCCGACTCCTTTCTGGCCAACACGTGTCTTTGTATCCTATGGGGAGAGCGCAGCTGCTGCGGACACTTCTGGTATCAGCTTATCTCCCGTGAGAATAAAGGATTTGGGTGAAGATATTCATTTTGCCCCATCCTTGTCTCTCCCGACAGATGATGTGAGAGATGAGTCGGGACCTCCTCACACACATTAGAGAGTTGGCCAAACCTGACGTTCTCAATTGCGTATAATTTGTAAATAATCATTGGGTAAAATGATCAGAATTGGCTTTTTCCTCCAACCTTTATCTGATGTGTATGAGAAGCTTTAGTCCAATGTGGTGAGAATAGTTTAAACATAATGTACACTGACACCCAACCGAAAACCAGAAATGTTTTTATGAGGATAGAACCCCTGACAGATGCATTGGGCTATCTGTAAGAAATACTGTTCAAGTGTGTTTTCTTGGGCAACCTCTTATAAGCAGGTGTTTAAGGTTTTCCAATAGCTGATATATATACAAGTCAGCTGGTGGCCGTATACACCATGCAGACTCATTTTAAAAATTTTGGGGGCTCGTCCGGGATACTAGTGGAATATGTGCACTGAGGGCCACGCTGCAATGAATGGAGAGCAGGCTACACATGCACGACTCTCTCCATTAAAAGCTGAACATAGCGAAATGCGCTTACTTGGCTATTTTTCGAATTCGCATAGCAGTGAATGGAGAGAGTTGTACAGGCGCAGCCTGCACTTCATCATGGTCCAATTCTTGAGATAGAAGCAAGTCCCAGAAGTGGGACCCACGCCTAATAGATAGAGACTTATTGAACATACATTCGTGTGAAGTAGGATGTCAAAGTGTCTAAAGAACTTTCATACAATAAATCTGACTTGGGGCTCATGCACGCAAATGTATTTTCTTTCTGTGTCCGTTCCGTTTTTTTTTTTTGCGGAACCGTTCATTTCAATGGGTCCTCCAAAAAAAACAAAAGGTACTCCGCGTGCATTCTGTTTCCGCATCTCCGTATTTCCGCTGCAAAAAAAATAGAACATGTCCTATTATTGACCGCATTACGGACAAGGATAGTACTGTTCTATTTGGGGCCAGCTGTTTCGTTCTGCAAAATGCGGAATGCACACAGACGTCATCCGTATTTTTTGCTAGGACTTAGGGAGTTGATGATGGTGATGATGATTACCTTTACTAAAATGTGGACACCTACTATGCTGTTAATGTGAAGCGGACGACATGACTGCAAACTTGCAGAGTCCACAAATGTTGGAGAGCAGCTTCGGTTGTCTCATCACACCACCCTTCAAGGTGCGGAGTGGTTAGGACTGTTGTGCATGTAATTGGGACTGTTGGCATCTTTTTCCATCCCTTTCTACGGCTCCTGTAAACGTACGATGTTTCCTTGTATGGTTTCTGATCGTCAGTCTCTGGGGTGATGTCTGCACTTTCCTCCTGATCATACATCTGATCTCATCCAATGCCTTCCCACTTCTCAGCATCCCTTTTCATTCTAACAGCACGCAGCCCCGTCAAAAAAATAGAGAAGCTGCAGCCGCATCCCCCTCTTCCCCTCTCTGGCCTGTCTGCTATTAATTCCTCCACTGCAGAGGGATCTGGTGGTGAAGATGCAGGTGTATGACCATTTACAGGCTGCTGGAAGGTGAGGGAGATGCCATTTCACTCTGATTCTACAAAACCTCCTGATGCTGAGTAGCTTTCAGTTTTCATGATATTAAAAGCTTAATGCATCTCGATGGCCAAAGAGCAACAACTCCTTTAACAATAACTCATTAATGCACCATAGAAGATTCCACGAAGCTGCGGGTGCTTCCCATTTTGAGAGTTTTATGATTTGGCATCATAGTCTGAGCAGCAGCGGTGTCCGTGAGCCGTTCTTCTCAACAGGTCTGCATGCCGTATGACTCAGCGCTGCGTCACAGATTGTAGCCGCTCCTTATAGCAATGGATTACACTGGTCTCTGAGAGTATTCCTGACTGGTTCCCTTGCTGTCTCATTGTCTCCTACAGATGAGGACATTGTTACTTCTTGCCTGAAAATTTGGCAGATTTCCGCAAAAAAAAAGCTTTCCTAGAAAGAGGCAATGGAGTAAGAAATTAAAGGTGATGTCCAGAGTTTTGGATAACCCCTTTAAATTTCATTTGGAATTCCACATCAGACTGCGACGTTTGATACAATGTCTAGATAAGTTTCCTTCTTTGGAACTTTGGTTGTAGTCCATGGAGAGCAGTAGGTGGCAACAGGGTCAACCCATAGGACCAGGGGATCTTCTGGTTGGTTCAAGATCTAACACTATAGACCAGTGATGGCTAACCTTGGCACTCCAGCTGTGGTAAAACTACAACTCCCAAGATGCCCCCCTTGCTTGGCTGCTCTCAGAACTCTTTAGAAATAAATGGAGCATGCTGGGAGTCGTAGTTTCGCCACAGCTGGAGTGCCAAGGTTAGCCATCACTGCTATAGACCAACCACCCATGAGGTCTGAAACACTGGTGAGTTTGGCCCTTGGAATAATTTTTTCCAGTAGTCATGAGGTATATCGGGTTAGAAACCAGCAGTACAGCCTGAACAAGTGGATGTGTGGTGGTCACTGGCTCTTCTATCACCTAGAAGACCACGCTATGTCTCTGGTGTGATGGCTTGTATCTGGGCTTCCTTCACCAGGGGCATACGTTCAGTTCACTGCTCTTATCCTATATCTCGCCCAGGTAGTCAGCATCTGGGCCACACAACCTCTTCATTCTTCTCACCACATTTGATGGCAAGGGGGTAGTAGAAACATCTAAGTGCTCCATGCACTGGCCCCATAGGCATCCTCTGCTAGTCCCAGTGGCTAAGGGAAGGTGGGCACCAGTGATCATGGACTGACACCAGTTCCCAACCTCTTTGATCCATAATGGGCAGGACAAGTCCATATAGATTGGGCACCATTATCAGCATGGATGGGGCTGTTCCAGATGCTGGGTTTAGTGATCATTTTGGAAAAACAGTAGACAGATTTTTTTTTTTATCGCTTTCACTAGTCAACCCCTTCTCTATTTCCTCATTTTAAGTTCCACTTTTTTCTAAAAATAAAGCTGCCATGGTGTGTGAACTGAACGCCGAGAGTGGGAAAGTGATGTGACGCTGCGTGTGTGTGTGAGGGGCGGGGGGGGGGGGGGGGGGGGGGGGGGTCACTGCTTTGGACATAATTAGAAAAAATTGGCAAAAATATGGCTTTATGAAGCGCGCCCCCCCCCCCCCCCCCCCCTTGAAGTCTCTCATGACCCCAGATCCGGGGGATTCATCCCTGCTGCCATTTTCTTCATGTTACGGGAGTGTCTGGATCACGCAAATTGAGGGTGAGCTGTGCAAAAAAAAAAAAGTTTTTTTTCTGGCAAAAATATTTGTTTGCCATCTAAAATACTAAAAAAGAATTCCACTTTTGCAGCTCAGAGATCTGGTGCCGGGTTAGAGATTCAGGGGTCTTAGACTACACCAAATTGGAAGCTTTGGAGCCCTGTGCCCCCCCCCCCCCCCACTTAGGATGACTAAAGGTTGTCTAATAATAGATTTAAGGATAATTCCATCTGATTGACCAAAATGATTGCTTGGCTTTGTTACAGATCGTACACTATAGTAATCATATGCTTGTATAGCTTCATGGATGGCAGGGGTGTGTAATGAGACCCTCCCCCTAAAAAAGCAAGATGTTTTATACTTTTGGAGACCCCATACGAATCCTTAGTTCAGACTGTCCTACATCTGCCGGCTACAGACTGGTGTGAGCTCCTGGCAGAAGCTTCTCCACAATCCACTCCCAGTCACCCTTCGATAATGGGAAATGGCCGCCATATGGGAACTGATCTCCTCTCCGCCTCCACTGTACAGAGAAATGTTGAGTCCTTTGTGCATAGCCTGGGGACATGAGGATCCCATTCACATCTCGGAATAATCTCTGATCTCCTTTTTCTGTCCTGTGCGACCATCGCATGGGAATGTAGAGCAGCTGCTGGTAATTCGGCCCGTCACCGTGTCACCCGCCCGTGCAGCTGTCACGCGGCCGGCCTCATAGGAGACTCCTCTCTCCAGGAGATATGACTGCGCTGAGCTGCACCCCATGGCTGCACCCTGTTTTGGGGAATCTGTAGTTACTGACTCCTATGAGTCATTGGTTCTTGCAATTTTCCAAATTTGATTCAGTACTATTTAGATTCGAAGAGGTTAAGATCTCACCCCCTCCCCAAACCCAACATGGATACCGTCATACAGCTGTTCACTCCTAATAATCTCCTTCTAAGTAGCGACAGGATCCAAACAGGTGCCGAGCTGAACCTATTCATGTAACATAGTCTCATCCCACAAAAGCCTAAGGAGCAACAGCTGAATATAATGAACATAACGGTCGGTTTTCTTTATTGTCCTAATGATAATGGGGGTACTACTCATTAACAAGGAAGGGCTGCAGCATAGGACGAGAGGGCATTACTGGATATTAAATCCAGTGGTGCAATAATCATGTCTGAATGACTCTGTGAACACATTATAAGAACTTGGGCTACTTTCACACTTGTGGCAGAGCGATCCGGCCAAACGTACGCCAACTGATGGCACTTGTAAGGCTGATCAGGATCCTGATCAGTCAGAAAAATGCATTGAAATGCCGGATCCGTCTTTCCGGTGTCACCGGCAAAACGGATCCGGCATTTATTTATTTTTCACCTTTTTTTCGGTCTGCGCATGCGCAGACAGAAGGACGGATCCGGCATCCCGGTATTTTGAATGCCGGATCCGGCACTAATACATTCCTATGTAAAAAAATGCTGGATCCGGCATTCAGGCAAGTCTTTAGTTTTTTTGGGCAGGAGATAAAACTGTACCATGCTGCGGTTTTATCTTTTTGCCAGATCAGTCAAAAATACTAAACTGAAGACATCCTGAACGGATTTCTCTCCATTTAGAATGCATGGGGATAAAACTGATCAGTTATTTTCCGGCATTGAGCCCTTTTGACGGAACTCAGTGCCGGAAAAGAAAAACGCAAGTGTGAAAGTACCCTAAGGTGTGTTACATCCCTTATTTTTATTTTATATGTTTATATATAATACTGCTCCTATGTACAAGAATATAACTACTATAATACTGCTCCTATGTACAAGAATATAACTACTATAATACTGCTCCTATGTACAAGAATATAACTGCTATAATACTGCTCCTATGTACAAGAATATAACTACTATAATACTGCTCCTATGTACAAGAATATAACTACTATACTACTGCCTCCTATGTACAAGAATATAACTACTATAATACTGCCTCCTATGTACAAGAATATAACTACTATAATGCTGCTCCTATGTACAAGAATATAACTACTATAATGCTGCTCCTGTGTACAAGAATATAACTACTATAATACTGCTCCTATGTACAAGAATATAACTACTATAATACTGCTCCTATGTACAAGAATATAACTACTATAATACTGCTCCTATGTACAAGAATATAACTACTATAATACTGCTTCCTATGCATAAGAATATAACTACTATAATACTGCCTCCTATGTACAAGAATATAACTACTATAATACTGCTCCTATGTACAAGAATATAACTACTATAATACTGCTCCTATGCACAAGAATATAACTACTATAATACTGCCTCCTATGTACAAGAATATAACTACTATAATACTGCCTCCTATGTACAAGAATATAACTACTATAATACTGCTCCTATGTACAAGAATATAACTACTATAAGGGTACTTTCACACTTGCGTTGTTTGATTCTGGCAGGCAGTTCCGTTGCCTGAACTGACTGCCTGATCAGGCAAAATGTATGCAAACGGATGTCATTTTTTCTGACTGATCAGGCATTTTTCAGACTGATTAGGATCCTGATCAGTCAGAAAAATGCCTGATCAGTCAGAAAAATGCATTGCAATACCGGATCCGTTTTTCCGGTGTCATCAGGCACTTCATTTTTAAAGGTCTGCGCATGCGCAGACCGGAAGGACTGATCCGGCATTCCGGTATTTTGAATGCCGGATCCGGCACTAATACATTCCTATGGAAAAAAATGCCGGATCCGTCATTCAGGCAAGTCTTCCGTTTTTTTCGCCGGAGATAAAACCGTAGCATGCTACGGTTTTCTCTTTTGCCTGATCAGTCAAAACGACTGAACTGAAGACATCCTGATGCATCCTGAACGGATTGCTCTCTATTCAGAATGCATGGGGATAAAACTGATCAGTTATTTTCCGGTATAGAGCCCCTGTGACGGAACTCTATGCCGGAAAATAAAAACGCAAGTGTGAAAGTACCCTAATACTGCTCCTATGTACAAGAATATAACTACTATAATACTGCCTCCTATGTACAGGAATATAACTACTATAATACTGCTCCTATGTACAAGAATATAACTACTATAATACTGCCTCCTATGTACAAGAATATAACTACTATAATACTGCTCCTATGTTAATAATGTGATACAGCTGCTGCTCTGGGATATTTCCGATCTGTGTGATGTCATCGTCCCTACACTACAGGTTTTGCACTTCTGCGGGTGATTATTATCCAAGGAACTGATGACTATAGAGCGTCAGTCTGAGAATAGCTTGCACATTTGCAGGATGAGACAGCTGGAAATGCTGGCTGACGTAGTAATATCTCTTGGGCTTGACATTTCCCTGGCTGCGGCTCCACCACCCGCCTACACTTGGACTCCATTTTGGGGATTTAGTCTTGGTGACATTTTGAGAATGGTTGCTCTTGGGCTGTCTAATAATAGACTGTCATAGTTCTCAATGGAAAAGAGAGAGACTGTTAATCTGTTGCTTTTGCTGAAGGTCCTGCAGTGAACATGAGGAGAGGCGACTATATGTGTGACTTATCCCCTATGAGACGCTCAGCTGTGGTCCCCCGGTAATTGTGCAGATGCAGCGAATGCAAAAACCTTGACACTTTATCCAAGTGTCAGGTGAGGATGGAGACGATCCATCAGCAGAAGAGTGCCGGCTGTCACTGGTGAATGTAATGGGTCAAAACTCCCAAATCTGCTAATATCAGAATAAATCTCACTAAAGATGGAAATAAAGAAAGGCGCAGATTACAGGGTGCACTGTTTAGTGGGATTTTTAGACCTGTATTGGCACAGTGATGGCGGCACTAGTAGTGAATGTCTGGTGCTATTATGTATGGCACTTGGAGCCATTATTATTGGAGTAATCTGATCTCGGTCATTCAGAATTGAGATCATTATACCTGTTACTGTTTCCATAAGTCCTGTAGTCCTATAAATGGCCGCAGCATTAGATGGGCGCTCCAGTCTGAGCCATAAGTGGTTGAGTTGTGCCTACCTCTTTTAGGCTCTGAGTTTTTTTTATAAAGATACAGTATAGCAGTGTTAATGAGGCACTGGATGGTGTTCTTGGAAAGCTACTGTTATTGAGGCCCTTCATAATGTATGGTAACTATGTAGGCACTGTACGGAACCATTATTAAAGGGATTCTGACAACATGAAAGTGCAGTGCGGTCTGCAGCAGCATGGTATAGAGCAGGAGGAGCCGAGCAGACTGATATATGGTTTTATGGGAAAAGATTCAGTATAAGCTTTTATTTTTAACATTTAATTTCCTGCTCATTCTAGGCTTTGAAGTCAAGGAGAGCCGGTCCTATCAGGGGCTGACAGCCTTCCCTCTATGAGGAGACGGTCCTAGCAGTGACTGACAGCCTTCCCTCTATGAGGAGGAGGTCCCATCAGTGACTGACAGCCTTCCCTCTATGAGGAGGAGGTCCTATCAGTGACTGACAGCCTTCCCTCTATGAGGAGACGGTCCCATCAGTGACTGACAGCCTCCCCGCTATAAGGAGGTCCCATCAGTGACTGACAGCCTCCCCGCTATGAGGAGGAGGTCCTATCAGTGACTGACAGCCTTCCCTCTATGAGGAGACGGTCCTATCAGTGACTGACAGCCTCCCCGCTATAAGGAGGTCCCATCAGTGACTGACAGCCTCCCCGCTATAAGGAGGTCCCATCAGTGACTGACAGCCTCCCCGCTATAAGGAGGTCCCATCAGTGACTGACAGCCTCCCCGCTATGAGGAGGAGATCCCATCAGTGACTGACAGCCTTCCCTCTATGAGGAGGAGGTCCTATCAGTGACTGACAGCCTTCCCTCTATGAGGAGACGGTCCCATCAGTGACTGACAGCCTCCCCTCTATAAGGAGGTCCCATCAGTGACTGACAGCCTCTCCTCTATAAGGAGGTCCCATCAGTGACTGACAGCCTCCCCTCTATAAGGAGGTCCCATCAGTGACTGACAGCCTCCCCTCTATAAGGAGGTCCCATCAGTGACTGACAGCCTCCCCTCTATAAGGAGGTCCCATCAGTGACTGACAGCCTCCCCTCTATAAGGAGGTCCCATCAGTGACTGACAGCCTCCCCTCTATAAGGAGGTCCCATCAGTGACTGACAGCCTTCCCTCTATGAGGAGACGGTCCTATCAGTGACTGACAGCCTTCCCTCTATGAGGAGACGGTCCTATCAGTGACCGACAGCCTCCCCTCTATAAGGAGGTCCCATCAGTGACTGACAGCCTTCCCTTTATGAGGAGGTCCCTGTATGGTGTTACTATGTTGCTACTGTATGGTACTGTTATTGAGGAACTGTATGGTGTTATTGGAAATGTAAGGTACTTTTATTTAGGGACTGTATAGTGTAACTGTGGGCACTGTATGGAGCCATTATTAAGACACCTTGTGGTGTAAAAAGATACTTTATGGTATAGAGATGCTGTTTGGTGTTACTATGTTGGCACTGTATGATAGTCTGAATGAGGCACTATCTGTGATATTATACAGGTACTGTATAGCAGTGTTATTGCAAAGGTACTGTATGCAACTATTATTAAGACACTGTATGATGTTATTAGAAAGATACTTTATGGTACTTTTATTGGAACACTCTTTGGTGTTTTTATGTAGGCACTGAATGATACTCTGAGGCACTGTTTGTTACCATTATACAGGTACTGTACAGCACTGTTATTGAGGCACTATTTAGTAAGATTATGCAGATGGTACTGTTACTGAGGCACTGGAAAGATACTGTATGGTTGTATTATTGAGGCACTGTTTTGACAATATTATGCAGGTACTGTATGATACTGTTACTGAGACACTAAATAGGTAATATTTGCAGGTACTGTATGCAGCTCCTTTTTTTTTTTTTTTTTTTGGTGGGGGGGAGGATCAGCAAATGTTAATATGTAGCTGACTGTAGCATGAGTATTTACCTCCTTAAAGGGAATGTGTCATCTATATATTTTTTTATTAATTAGAACCAGCTGCTGAAAATTTTTTTATTGCATTTTTTTAATTCTTTTTTTCTGTACATGATTATGGGGGCTGCCCTCTCACCTGAGCTGTTATCAGCAGTTCGAGATTTTCTTTACCGCAGTCACATAAACATAGGAAGACTGGAGATGATATTGGGTTTCTATGGGAATGTGCTTTGGCCGTGCTCTGTGACTTGTAGAGAGGTCATTGTGCAGGGAGGGAGAGGAGATAAGCTGTGACCACCGTTTGTTATTGGTGAATCCTCCGTTATCTGTATATAGATTTCGGGGGTCATTTATTAAGACCGGAATTTTAGACGCCAGTCTTAGGCTACTTTCACACTAGCGTTCGGGCGGATCCGTTCTGAACGGATCCGCCCATAATAATGCAGACGGAGGCTCCGTTCAGAACGGATCCGTCTGCATTATATTAGCTAAAAAAAGCTAAGTGTGAAAATAGCCTGGGACGGATCCGTCCAGACTTTCAATGTAAAGTCAATGGGGGACGGATCCGCTTGAAGATTGAGCCACATTGTGGCATCTTCAAACGGATCCGTCCCCATTGACTTACATTGTAAGTCTGGACGGATCCGCACGCCTCCGCACGGCCAGGCGGACACCCGAACGCTGCAAGCAGCGTTCAGCTGTCCGCCTGTCCGTGCGGAGGCGAGCGGAGCGGAGGCTGA
Source organism: Bufo gargarizans (assembly GCF_014858855.1). NCBI lineage: Eukaryota > Metazoa > Chordata > Amphibia > Anura > Bufonidae > Bufo > Bufo gargarizans. The sequence continues at coordinate 8,358 of NW_025334609.1, read as the reverse complement.
ACGCCGCCAGACTGATGCAGTCTGAGCGGATCCGCCTCCATTCAGACTGCATCAGGGCTGGACGGAAGCGTTCGGGTCCGCTCGTGAGCCCCTTCAAACGGAGCTCACGAACGGAAACCCGAACGCTAGTGTGAAAGTAGCCTAAATACCCCCTGCCCTGGCGGTGGATCCACCGGTCACCGGATCCACTGCCGGTCTAAATCTACTTCAGCTTCCTTGCTGTCTTAAATGATAAATTAGATGGGCCTGGCGGTCCTCCACCTTCCCCGCCCAAGCCACCCCACCCTTCTTTTTTAGACTCGGCGTGAGTGGGGAAAAGTTGCAGATTGTGGCGCAAAGAACCTCTGTGCTGCCATCTGCAACAGATATACACCAGGAAACTGGTCTATATCTGTTTGTAAATGACGCCCTTAATGCTCAAAAACACAAAACAAGGCTGCGTGGCAGCAGTATATTATCATCCGTATGCGGTGTGAACACTGTCTTATGCTACAGGCACAACTCCCATATACGCCCCGGATAAAGGATATGTATGGAGCTGGCCGCCCGATTTCCCAGTCCCCAGAATCCAGTAAGGATCTGGTGTCCAAACATACGGCACAGATAACATCATTAAAGTGGGGGCTCTTGTTGGCAGGCTGCTCAATGGCCTTCACTTTATTTAGGGGCCACGTACTGATGACCTCTTTTAAAGTGGGACCAACCCTTTCCAGGGGCCAAGTACATCAGTTAGTCCAACCCCGAAACATGGTGTCTGTACCTGCCCCCTACATAAAATGAAGACCAACAAGAATCCCCCTTATGATGTTATCTGGACGGTATACGGGTCATTTATTATAAGCTCCTGCGCTGGCGGTGGATCTGCGGCCTCTACATAACTTTGGTGGATCCACCGCCGCTTCAAAATGTAAGACAGCTTCCGAGCTTTTCTAAAGCAGGCGTAGAAACTGGTGAGTGAGACCAGGGGCGCACCGCCAATAAAACGAGGTGAGGCAATTGCCTCAGGCAGCACCAGGCAGGGGCAAGAGGGCGTGAGCGCTCTAATTGTGGTAACGCTCATCTCTACATATTCATCTGCATCTCTGTACTCAGGACAGCAATACAGTTGAATGCTGCGACGTGGCACCGGAGCGATGTCTCCCTGGCCACCGATTCCTCTAATAGGCTTTAGTCCTAGAAGAGGCCGGTGTCATCATTATCGCGCTGCCTGAGCTGGGTGTTTCAGTTTTCGCCTCAGGCAGCAGAAAGGCTAGGTGCACCACTGAATGAGACTTCCCCGCCCATGCCATGCCCACTTTTTTTAGATCTGGCGTGATCGGGCAAAAGTCGCATATTGCACAATCTGTGCCAGAAATATGCCTAACATATGGGCATATTTCTGATCCTGAATGACCCTCTATCTCAATTATAATCCTGACTGTGATGATAATGAGATGACTGCTGAGAAAGGATCTCCAGGAAGTGAAGTTCAGTGTGAAAACTGCAGGATCTCAGGATTTTTTTTTTACTAAAATACCCACAATGGCATGGGCAAAAATCACCATCACCAAATAAAAAAAAAAATCTGTATAATGTAAAAAACTGAAGCGGTAGATGATTTTCAGTTTTTCTGCGCTCCCACCCTAACAATGTCTCCACCTCTGGCAGTGTGGACTGTGCGTCCTCGGGGGTCAGTGCTCGCTGCAGGTGTCCTGTGCACCCAGGAAGTGCTGAATGAATGGAACATTCTTCAGGGAATTATACTTTGTATCCAGTGATTGAGCCAGCGGGGCGCCTCCAGCTTCTCTGACCCCAAGGACAAACCTGTGGATACCAGTTTCAGGATATTCTTGTAATTATCAACTTGTGGGATGTTTACCAGGGGAGCATCATGCATCTCGTACATGCTGAACATTATGGGATGGAGAAGATATGGATCTCCTATGAGGGAGAAGAAAGAACTGCAATGTACTAATATCTCCCATTGTGGAGTACAGTCCAGCCCCAGCTGCGTATCTCCACTATATCTGTTGTATTAGGCCCCTACTGTCACGCTGCCCGAGCTCTAGGGTTTCTCTTGGGTGTCAGTCTTTACTGTGGCACTGGCATTCTATTCAGGAATCAGGAAGCATGGTATGTTCTGCGAGGGTGAGAATTCTGATTCTTACTATGGAGCCCTGTGATTCTGTATACAGTATAGGGATCTCGGGCATGTACCTGCCACCTGCGTGGAGGTCTCGGTGTATTGTTCTCTGGGAGTTTCATTTTTTGTCAGCCCCAAAATTACTATAAAAAAATTGATTTATAAATCGGTAGTGTCGGTAGATCTAAGACTCCATTTAAATCCATCGGCATTTATAAAAGGCAGCCATGATGCCAATGTGAACATATCTTGAAGCTAGCAGAATAGGGGCTACAGCTTTGGTTGTGACTGGAGAATAAGGCTACTTTCACACCTGTGTTAGGAGCGGATCCGTCTGGTATCTGCACAGACGGATCCGCACCTATAATGCAAACCCTTGTATCCGTTCTGAACGGATCCGTTTGCATTATTCTTTTTAAAAAAAGTCTAAGTCAAAACGGATCCGTCCCGACTTACATTGAAAGTCAATGGGGGACGGATCCGTTTTGGTGTCCGTATCCAGAGCGGATTGGAGGCGGAACGGAGCCAAACTGATGCATTCTGATCAAATCCTTATCCATTCAGAATGCATTGGGGCTGAACTGATCCGTTTTGAACCGTTTGAGAGATCCCTGAAACGGATTTCACAAATGGAATTCAAAACGCCAGCGTGAAAGTAGCCTCAGATGTGACTCGGGATCAGTCAGCAGGTCTTATAGGTGAACTTACAGCTGATGTAGATTATATCTGGAGGTGAACGAGAAGATGATGAAGGTGGAAAGGGGTAATAACAGGACATTTAGAAGATGAACTTGTGAGGATTTCCATCCATTGACCCTTCCCGACCACAGTCTCCCTGCATCGGCTTCACCCCTTCCCCCGTTCACAGCTTCAGCTCGGAGCGTTCAGATCCACGGATCTTGTAAACAAATCCAGATGTTAAAAATAAAAGTGCTGAGGCTCAACCTGATCCTGTTATCTGAGAGCTGGAAATCTACACCGCGTGAGACGAAGGCAGTCAATTGGGAGGAAACAGAAGGTGGAATTCAATTCTGCGCTTTATATCAATGGTAAAAATCAAAGAATTAAAAAATAACATTTACATTGTCAGCGTCACAAAGAGGGAGAAAGAAACTGGTATCATCCACCTCCAATTATCCTGCTGGTGGAGTCACTGTGTACATACTGAACTGATCCTGAATAACATCCTGTATTATACTCCAGAGCTGCACTCACTATTCTGCTGGTGGAGTCACTGTGTACATACATTACTTATCCTGTACTGATCCTGAGTTACATCCTGTATTATACTCCAGAGCTGCACTCACTATTCTGCTGGTGGAGTCACTGTATACATACATTACTTATCCTGTACTGACCCTGAGTTACATCCTGTATTATACTCCAGAGCTGCATTCACTATTCTGCTGGTGCAGTCACTGTGTACATACATTACTTATCCTGTACTGATCCTGAGTTACATCCTGTATTATACTCCAGAGCTGTACTCACTATTCTGCTGGTGCAGTCACTGTGTACATACTGAACTGATCCTGAGTTACATCCTGTATTATACTCCAGAGCTGCACTCACTATTCTGCTGGTGCAGTCACTGTGTACATACATTACATTACTTATCCTGTACTGATCCTGAGTTACATCCTGTATTATACTCCAGAGCTGCACTCACTATTCTGCTGGTGCAGTCACTGTGTTAATGGCTGTTTATAAATTGATGAATTTCATTGGCTTTTTTTTTTTAAGACCCCAACCCCTGATGTGTCCTCAGTATATATAATGCCCCTCACAGTCCCCCCAGTATAAATCATATCCACCATATTTCCCCCAGTGTGTCTATTGCCCCCCTGTAGTGTCCTCAGTGTCAATAATGGCCCCCCGTTTCTATAAAGGCTCCCCTGTAGCTGCCGCGGTGTCTGTCATAGCCCCTGTCTATGTAATAACCCCCCATAGTGCCCCCTGTAAATACGCACCTCGCCACCGGCAGTTCGGGGAACACTTGCTTCGCACTGGAGGCAGCAGGACCTGACACTCCCAGCGTGATCATGTGACATCACAAGTCTGGATGCGTCAGGTCCTGCTGCCTTCAGTGGGGAGCGAGTGTTCCCCGGACCACCGGTGGCGAGGTATTTATTTTATTTTTTAACAGCCGTTATATGGGGGCACTCCTGTCTAAACAGCCATTAAAAATGGGCCCATTGATTTCGATGGGATCTGTCTGGCTGTAAAAATGGCCAAAAATAGGACGTGTCCCTCTTTATTTTTTGATGACCGCAATTCACTGGACGTTAAATAAAGGCAATGTGAACAGTCCCAAAGACTTTAATTGGTTCTGAAAACAGACGTGTGATGACGGTTACAGGAACGGGCATCACGCGGCCGATTATCACTGTCATCCGAATGTCCCCCAAGTGAGTCTGTGTCCATTATGGCAGCCTCAGGGGAGTTTTTCAAAGGTAAAGCATCAAAACTTTTTGAATAACCGCTGAATCAGATACATGAGACATCCCCTTTTAAAACAAGTCTCGTCGTCCTCATTCGCCTGGATCGGTTCGTGTCTCCAATGATAGAAGGTTAATTATCTGCTTCATGCGGCTGAGATGTTACAGGATGTGACATTTTTGCTCTTGACGCCTCTTGTAGACGGTGTTTATATCAGCGCTTCCTACGAGCTGTGTAACGTCTCTTCTCCTGTCAAATATATTCATGTTGCCGAATCCTGAAGAAATCGCACGGTGCTGGAGGGTTAGGGTTAAATGCCGTGAAGTATGGTCTACCAGCCTCCGATACTTGGCACTGTATCGTGGTAGGATTACACAGTGGGGTCCCATTATTCTGAGCAGTAGCTAATCTCCGGAGTACCCGCCGTGTGCAGCACGGACAGCAGCTAGACGGGGCCGGAGTGACTCCATAAGGTCCTGGTCGGTTGTCACCGGTATCTGGAGCCATGCTGACCGCAGTGCATCCCACAACTGCTGGAGGGGGCATGGGGGGAACCATAGAGCAAGTACGACCAACGAGATGATCCCACAGCTGCTGGAGGGGACGTGGGGGGAACCATAGAGGGGACACAACCATCCAGGTGGTCCCACAGATGATCAATTGAGTTCAGGTCTGGGGAAATTAGGGGCCAGGGAAGTACTTGGAGGTCTTGGCTATGTCCTTCCAACCCATGTCGGACATTTCTAGCCGTGGGATATGTCGCATTGTCTTGCTGGAAGATCCCAACCGTCCTAGAGGAGACAATCAGCATGTATGGGTGCATGTGATCTGCAAGGAGGGATTCATACCCAAATTGGTGGAGAGCGCCTTCCACATGGATGAGTGGCCCACAGAATGCCAGGATAACGCTGCCTCCCCCATCTTGTGTTTTTCCAGCAATGGCTGCAGGGCGTTCCCTCTCTGATGTTTCTCTCCTGACACGCCAACGTCCCTCCGTTCCATGAAGCAGAAAACATGACTCATCAGAGAAGACCACCCTTCACCAATCAGCGGGGGTCCGATTCCGATACCGCCGCCAGAACTGAAGCTTTTTCTGCCGATGCAGCTTGGTTATCAGAGGAGCAGTGGCCGTCCGTCTGCTCCGGAGCCCCAGACGTTGTTGAGTTCTCTGACCTGTTGTGTTAGACGCACGTCTGGTGCCCCTCGATCATTCTGTAGCGTCCTCTACCCTCGAGCACCTTCGTAACCGAGGTTTACCTCTTACATCAGTGGCACGTGGTTCTCCGCAGTTTCCACGTCCATTATTCACAATAGCGCCATTTGTCCACTCACCAGACACTTACCACAAAAGCAGAGAACAGTTCACACTGGGCAGTGTCAGAAATACCGCCACCCGGGGCCTGAAAGCCAATAATCATCCCTTCCTGCAACTCTGATAAATCGCCCCTATTACCCCTGACAGCACCGAGGGACATGTGTGCAGACAGCCTATCACACACCTTATATACCCACTGAGCCAGCTCAGCACACCTTATATACCCACCGGGCCAGCTGACCAGACCTTACATACCCACCTAGCCATCTCAGCACACCTTATATACCCACCGAGCCAGCTCAGCACACCTTATATACCCACCGAGCCAGCTCAGTACACCTTATATGCCCACCGAGCCAGCTCAGCACACCTTATATGCCCACCGAGCCAGCTCAGCACACCTTATATGCCCACCGAGCCAGCTCAGCACACCTTATATGCCCACCGAGCCAGCTCAGCACACTGGGCTTCCTTCATGAGCCACACGCTGCCGACGTCGAGTGTAGGGAGTGGTCGGAATAATGGGACTCAACTGTGTATTTGCTCAATGTATGGAGTATGGTGGTGGTTTTATTCGGGTACTGCTCGGTACACTGTGCGGTAAGACTACGGTGACCGTGTGGCGGTATGTAATCTTCTTCTGTATTGTACATGATTTCATCTTTCATGTGATTTTCCTGAGCCGGTGTCTGGCCTCCGAATATCGTCTCGCAGAATACGATGCTCCCTCTTTATGAAAGCGATTCCCCCTGTTGATAGAGAAGATCTCATGCGCCTGATATAATAGACGGGAGATTCCACGTTGGATCATCTTTTTCATCCTTTCGCCATGGAAACAATCTATTTATAGATAAAAGAATGGCGCCTGATAGCGAGCAGGATAAGCGCAGATGGAGGCGGACATGGGCTCTCGCAGTAACGCGGCAGCTGAAATCACAGACCGTTCACTTCTCCAAACAGACTGGGTAGAGAACGGCCGCCGTCCAAGAGCGCGACTCCAGAGCAAACAGACAGGACGCCATTATTTATCCCAGTCAAATAAAACTAGTAACAGTATCAATGTGGCGGTCATTTAAAGGGGACACGTAGTTTATAAGCAGCGGGGTTTGGACAAACCATTACAACAGCCTAAAGGATTTGGAGCAATTTCCTAATATCTGTGATACGGATCTAAAGCTCCAAAGCATTGATATTTCTGACTCTGCATCCGTTCTGCAATTTAGCGGAACGGGTGCGGACTCAATGGGGCCTCAAAAGATACGGACAGCAGACCGTGTGCTGTGCGCATCCGTAGTATCAGGATGTCCCCATTGGTGCTCACAGCCTAAGGTTCCGCAGATTATAGAGCGCGTCCTGTTAAGATCCGTTTTGCAGAGAAGAGTAGCCAGTTCTAGTAAAAAAAATATATATAAATATGCGGCGTGTGCACGCGGCCGGTATCCGTATTTTGAGGATTCGCTTAGTCTATGAAGATCAATTGTACATCCAGGGCTCTCTCGGCGTGAAAGCTTGCAAATCTTGACCCAATGCAATACAAAGAGATGAGGCCTCCGATATTAGTGCAGAAATTGCCCAACTGAATGAATTTCAAGTCAGGACCCCTTTAAATGAAATGTCCTTTCCCTTTAAGACTTGCTTGTGAACTTTCACTACTGCTCATCCTCCCTGAAAAACTTGTAGATTTTGGAAAAGATGAGTCATGCGCAGCGACAGCGGAGAGGCGGCAGGTCTGCGGTCACACATCTGTTTTTCTCACTTCTTTTTGGAATCCTGCTTTTCAGGGTTTGTAGTCAGTAAATGCTGATGTACAGATCCTTTCCAATATGTTCAGTGTGAACATAGCCAATACTGGGCTATGAGGAAGTCCTAGAGAGATGAGCAACAAGGTCAGCTCTGCTACATCAGTACGCAAACTTATTGAAGTGTAATATTTAAAGGGTTACTCCAATGTCCAACTGCATGGGAATCTTGGCGATACGTCCATATAATCTGTGTCTATACAGTCCTCCACAACAGGAGCTGCTGTTATTAGCAGCCCTTCACCCTGGTTAGTAGAGGGGGTTATAAATGGAGGAGCCCCCCCCTCCCCCCCTCCATAAGCTGAGACAATCCCTTTCAATCACTGTGTAATGAGAAGTTTTGAGACGCTCCTTAGCACGGAGATCACAACATTTAGGCCTCTTTCACACGGGCGTCGTGTGTGAGGTCCGGACAAGATGCGGGCGCGTTGTGGGAAAATGCACGATTTTGTCTGCGCGAGTGCAAAGTGTTTTAATGCGTTTTACACGCGCGTGAGAAAAATCGGCATGTTTGGTACACAGACCCGAACCCGGACTTCTTCACAGAAGTTCGGGTTTGGGTTCGGTGTTGTGTAGATTTTATTATTTTCCCTTATAACATGGTTATAAAAGAAAATAATAGCATTCTTAAGTAAATTAGGGCTGGAGGGGTTAAAAAAAAAATCAATAATTAAACTCACCTT